>NW_017386074.1:0-122373 GCF_000237925.1 Schistosoma mansoni
GGTTAATCTTGAAACAAGGAGGATCTGATGTAAACTTAACGGCGAGGATTGGAAAAACAAGGACCTCATTCTCACAATGAAGAAAATATGGAACTCAAAACAACTGTCAATCAATATCAAGTTGAACGGAGATGAAACGTGGAGAATTACTACAACCATCATCAAGAAGGTAAAAGTATTTATAAACAGTTGTCTACGCAAAATGTTCATCATTCACTGGCCGGATACCATCAGCAACATCCTACTGTGTGTGAGGACAAACTAGCTTTCAGCTGAAGAGGAAATTAGGAAAATAAGATGGAAGCGGGTAGGATGTACATTGAGGAAATCACCAAACTGCATCACCAGGCAATCCCTAACTTGGAATCCTGAAGGCAAGTGGAAAAGTGGAAGACTAAAGAAAACATCACGTCAGGAAACAGAAGCAGATATGAAAAGAATGAATAACAACTGGAAAGAACTGGGAAGCATTGCCCAGGACAGGGTTGGATGGAAAATACTGGTGAGCGTCCTATGCTCCTCGACGAGGGGTAACAGGCGTAAATAAGTAAATGTTGGTCAATCTGAAATCTGATGATAACATATAGTTTATTTGCATGTTTTAAAGTTGGATAATAACTAAAAACAAAATCGAGGATGCACATTTCGGTCCAATTAGGACTGGTAAGTTAAATATGGCAATATAATGTTCAAAATAAGACTCGAACCGAGAACTTTCAGCTGCAAACTTCAACATGAGAATGATTGAGGTCCTGAGTTCAGATAGCCACTAATGTATTCACCAGAGATGATGTATATATCATCATCTATATGGTTATGAATCATTCAGTTATTAAGTTTCAAGACTAAATTTTAATCTATGTTTATTGGCGTATGTAGATCCTGTACGAATTGCTTCAATATAGACGTTTCATTATAAACTATATAGAGTAAATGGATTATGGTTATTAATTGGATCTAGAACCCATTGAGAACTCATTGGTTTGATGGATTTAAGGGTCATTAAAAATTGGAAACAACAATTTAGCTAGGTCTCAACCAACCACCTAGAAAAATATTTATGCATTATTTATCTCCGTATTACTTATTTTAATGGGTATTCTGCAAATAAACACCTTTAACCAATTCACTTGGTATTGATTGTTTGAATCTTCCCACTGATGTTTAGGACTCTAATTGGCATATGTGCATACTGCGTGTATTGCCTTGATATAGCCTTAATTCACAAGCAATATAAGCAAAGATGATTTAATGCTATATCGAGGCGTTTGAAGTGAACATCACTGTGTTCGCGATCCAGAGTGAACATCAACTCTGAGATGCAGGCATATCCAGCTGACGAATCCGAAATAGGACGAAACGCGCATCCTAGATTCCACTGCTAGAAACTATCCATCTTTGCTTATCTTTTACAAAATCTCAACCAATTTTGAAATAATTAGTCCTTTTTTATAAATTTGGATATTTTTGTAGAAAGATGAAGATTGTTCTCCCTAATCTATCATGGTCTTATTGATTTATCGTGCAGTGTGGTGGATTTTTTATCATTTATCATACTATTTTCTGTATTGTCTATGTTTCAACTTACTTCTTAATTTATCTAGTTAGGTATTTGTATGAACTTATGATTCCTTTGTACTTGACGTCTACCTGATTTTGAATTCTATATACAATATGTTCGTTTGTGTTCACTTAGTTCTATTTGACCTTAATTGTGTTATTTCGGGAATTCCTAGTTAATACAATAATTCAAATACTTCTAATCATCACATTTACGTTGCGATGGAGCCATTGATGGGACAGTTGGACATACATTCAAATTCTGAAGCTTTTGAGGATTATATAAAAAGGTTAGAAATCTAGAACATCACCAGGAAAGATTTGAAGGATGATAAAATTGTGGCACACTAGTTAACCGTTTATTGTTTCATGGAGAAATATTCTTATCAAGTATATATGTGATTAGATTGTTCAAAATGTTTTCCGTTAATATATCCCACAGTGATTATCGTCTTAATCTTCTTATAAGATTAACCAAACTTATGATGAACTCAAACCGGTGACTATATTCTGGCCTCTGACTAATTACTTTATATTCACGAACGTCTTATTTCACTATCAGTCACTTATTTATAGTAAAACAATTTCTTTGACATTAACCAAGAGATGATTGATTGAAGAAATAGGTAAGTTAGATTTTGACGTTAACTAAGACCTTGACATTTCTATACAAATGTTCTTACATGCGAAACCATGGTTAAACACCTAATTATCTTCATACATACAAGATAGTTATTCTTAAGATTTATAAAGTTAATTAAGAACTTTAAAAAGTGTAGACATGATTATTATAACATTTTACTTTTTATATAGTAAAGTTGGTGTAGTTTTGCACTAGGATAGTTATTCTTTAGATTGGTTTCATGAATGCATCAATGTTGGAACACCATTGAAAAACAAAAAGTACTGGACGGTCGTTTCGTCCTAGTATGGGACTCCTCAATAGTGTGCAACCATGATCCCACATCGCAAGGTTTGAACCCAGGACCTATCAGTCTCGCACACGAACGCTTAATCTCTAGACCACTGAGTTGGCATACAACGGTGTTATTGTTTAACTTCAACCAATCGACGAAATCGAACAACCGTCCACCATTGCCTTCGGTGGGTTACTATCTCACAACAGACCCGGTCCAGTGTTCTCGCGCACGAGACTGATAGGTCCTGGGTTCGAATCTCACGAGGCAAGATCATGGATGCGCACTGTTGAGGAGTCCCACAATAGGACGAAACGACCGTCCAAGGCTTCCAGGTTTTCCATGGTGATCTAGCTTCAATTGACTGATGATCTCAACTATTAAAATTACTATAATATCCACAAAAACTTTTAATATTGTCCTCCAGTAGATCCTCATCAGGAGGATTAATAAGAAATTCCCCATAAATTTTACTCATAATTCAATTTTTTTGCTCGAACATTCATAACTATTACATACGGCATTTCATTCACAGAACACTGATAGTACCCATGAAGTAAGAAAACGTATTTTGTTATCGGTTTTTCACAAGAAATGACAGCGACAAGTAAGTAATAGCACATATTTTATTTATCCTAATGGTTTATTCAGAAGATTTAATGTAAGCTTATCTACTGTGAGTGTTAGATTGATGGTAACAAATGTTTTTAGAGTCTATTGATTTGCATTAAATGAAATTACATTATATGACCTAAATAATTTATTTGTTTGACCTTCATTTCTAGTCTAGGCAACCAAACGTCATTTGAAAATTGAAAAAAGTAATAGCCTCATAAGTGATTAATAATTTATTATGTTGACACTCAATTTCATTGATGATTGTCAACAATTGTGTTGTAGTTGCATTCTCTCAGGTTACAAATTCATTAAAATAATACAACTAGAGAGATTATTTCAATTAGGACGCATATTTTTTTGTCTGTTTAGAACCCCGTAAGTCGGATTTACTTGTATCCCATCGTTGATATTTATACTGGAACTGGAATCCAGTTTATCTTGTTCAAGATGACTGACGTGGTATCCGTCAAGCAATTGAGTGCAGATAGGCACCAACTTATTTGACAGTTATGATATTTATATTGTTATTAGTGGTTTGGGTTGTTAATTTTTAAAAGTGAAATATTTATCCACGTTGGATATTTTCCAAATCAGAATGATCTGATAAAAATAATCTAAAACTGAGAAACACACGAAGGAAAAAAAGGAAATAATGGTATACACATATTCACTTTCGTTTAACGTACAACTGATGATCAGAATCAAGTTTACAAACTATCTTACTTACATACTTGCACCTGTTACTCACAATGAAACATAGGCCGCCGAACAACATTCTCTAACCCACTCTGTCCTGGGCCTTCCTTTCTAATTCTATCCAACTTTTGTTCATTCTTCTCATGTCCGTCTCCATTTCTCGAAGTAATGTGTTCCGCCTGTAGCTCCTCCTAGGGCTACTGCCGATCCCAAGCCCGGATAAAGGAGGAAGGTCGAGCATGGGGTTAGTTACCCCGTCCGGTAGAAAACCAACTCGCTAAAAAAACGTTAACCAGAAAAAATTATTCAAAACTATCTAACTATCAAACATTAAATTTATCTTATAATCCATTGTTTTCTGATATGTTCAATTTAAAAATTGTTTTTTCTTTGCATAGATTATTTTATTTTCAATAACTTCTTGTATTACGTAATGTTGTAATTTGAATGAGTTGTTTTCAATACAAAAAACTTACCTAATAATCAGCAATTCATTGGAATAACAGTGAAAATCATAGAAAAAAAGAGCATATCTTGGACCTTATGATAAAATTTGTAATTCTATTTGTTCAAAAATAATTTAGACAAACGTTTTAGTAAAGATGGATAGTGTCTAGCAGTAGAATCTAGGATGCGCGTTTCGTCCTATTTAGGACTTGTCAGACGGATGTACCCGCATCTCAGAGTTGATGTTCACTCTGAGACTCGAACCCAATAACGTTATCTAGTTATACGACTAGCTACTAAGTTCTGATAGCCACTTGCTCGTGCAATAGGATGAAGTTATATTTACTTGGTGTTGTTTATTTGTATCTTCCTATCTTTATTTAGGACTGTAATTGATCAGTCTCTTATTGGCATATGTACATCCTGTTCGGATTGCCTTAATTCACAAAGATTATAAGCAAAGATGTGTAGTGGCTAGCAGTGGAATCCAAGATGGGCTCATTCAGGACTCGTCAGTTGGATGTATCTGAATCTCAAAGTTATCGCTTGTGACTTTAGGCAATATCGAGGCAGTCCACACAGGATACATTAAAACAAACAAACAAACAAAAAACAACCTTTTTCTTAAACAATCATAAAACCTTTTTTCCTGTTTTACATTTTCATTTTTGTCCTTAACGATTTAAATTGTATACAAACAAAGAAAATGTTAAATTAAACAATGTATAAACAATAGACTATTTAGTAACAAATAGCTCTCTCTACATATATACAATTGAGGTTGTTCATTTAAACAAAAGATTTCCAAAAAAAAAGAAAAGAAAAAAAGATGAAAGAAAGATTCATTCACAAATTGTTTTTTCTTCTTTTTTTTCTCTAATTTGTCAATTAACAGTTTTTCATATCATATTTTATCTATTTAAGAAAAAAAAGAAAAGAAAAGGGGGGGGATAAAATCTTAATTAACGAAGTTTATTTAACTGAACTTCTTGTAATTACATTGGTTAGATAAGGCACGTAAAAGAAATAAAATAAAGATGAAGATGAATTTAACGTCTAGATTATCATCAACAACAGCAACAAGAAAAAAGTCAAAGATGATACATTAATTTTTCAATGTTTTACTTTGATCTGTCATAATTAAAATGAATAGAGAACTTGAAATTAATTGTATGTATTAAAGATATTGTAAGAAGATTGTTTAATGGAATTTCTCTCGGTCAGTCAGCTACAATGTAGGACTAGGCACATATATGGATCGGTCCAAGTTGCCACATCTCATTAGCATAACATGATGAACACCGAATTCATAAAAGTAGTTACTTCAATGGTACTAATATATAAAAAAAGGATAGTGTATAAGGAATTAAAGAATTAGTTGGTGGAAAGAAAGATATAAAGCAATTCGATCTCACAGTGTATACAGCTATACCATTGTGATCGATTCTGAGTCATATCACCTAGAGTCTCATACCATTGGTTACAGTAGTCATGAGGACCCCAAAAAAGTAGTCTGTATCTACCAAACTGACTCAGATAATAAGTAACTTTACGGACTGATGCCTCGATATAGCTTTGATTCATTATTGCATTATAAGCAAAGGTGAATTAAGGCTATATCGAGGCAATACGCACAGTATGCACATATGCCAATTAGGGACTGACCAGTTGCAGTCCTAACACATCAATGAGAAGATTCAAACGAACAATTCATAGTGAATTTAAACTTCACCCCATTGCACAAGCAAGTGGCTATCAGGACTCAGTTGCTATGCGATGGCGTTTGAAGAGAACGTTACTGGGTTCCAGTCCCAGAGTGAACATCAACTCTGAGATGCAGGTATATCCAGCTGACGAGTCCCAAATAGGACGAAACGATCATCCTGGATTCTACTGTTAGATACTATCCATCTTTGCTTACAATATTTTCTCAATTCTTTCAAAATTATTAAACTAAACAGATATTCATAAGAAGTTACTATTAAGTAGTTAACAGTTACCTATAAAAAAAAATAGTTTCCCTTTCTCCAAATAGTATCCATTCAGATTTAGTGAAACATTAAAGAAAATAAATCGTCGGAAATTTAATTTTTTTTAAAAAAATTAAAAAAATAATTTAATTCTCATTAAAACAATAAACTTCAAAAAAAAACATTCTAATTTTCTTATGACTTTTACCGTTTAATAAATGTCTCATGAGAAAATGTTTTTTTATCTTTATTGTAAAAATATACGTTTGTTTGTGTACTTGTTTGTTTAGTTGTTTGTTTGTTTGTTTGCCCGTTTGTTGGTTTGTCTGTTTGTTTGTGTGCTTGTTTGGTTGTTTGTTTGTTTGCCTGTTTGTTGGTTTGTTCGTTTGTTTGTGTGCTTGTTTGTTTGGTTGTTTTTTTGTTTGTTTGCCCGTTTGTTGGTTTGTTTTTTTCTTTGTGTGCTTGTTTGTTTAGTTGTTTGTTTGCCTGTTTGTTGGTTTGTTTGTTTGGTTGTTTGTTTGTTTGCCTGTTTGTTTGTTTGTTTTTCTTTGTATATTACAATTATATTGAAACTGTAATGAAAGTTTATTCCATTTAATTTTAATACTCCCATGTGGGATAATGAAGTTTTTTTTTGGGGGGGGGAATTTTTTCCTAACAAAATAAAAAGATTTAAGTATCGATTTAGTAAGTGTAAAATTTGATAAATGAAAGGTATGTTTTATTTAGGTTATTTAAGACTATTACTATATATTTGGTCTAATAATCGAATGAAGTTGAAAGGATTTTTGTATGTATTTGATGAGATCAATGTTCCCTGGTTTTTTGATTGTATCCCGAGAGAAATCTGTGATCAATAGAACTTAATAGATAAATTACTTACGATAATTTAACTTAATTATGACATATAGTTGATTTTAGAAGTCCATTGAAGCTAGATTACCCTAGAAAACCTGGAAGCATTGGATGGCCGTTTCGTCCCATTAGGGACTACTCAGCAGTGTGCATCAGCGATCTCGGCTAGTGAGATTCGAACCCAGCACCTATCAGGCTTGTGCGCGAGCGCTTAACCATTAGACCACTGAGACAAGGTCGGCATCTGACGGTGTTAATGTCTAACTTCAACCAATCCAAGAAATTGAGCAACCATTCACCAATGTCTTCAGTGAGCTGTTATCTCCTAACAGACCTCGTTGAACTCTACTGGTGACTGTACCTCACTAGAACTCCAGGAAACACCTCATGGAGCCACTCACTGCTGAGTATGTGATCATTATCAAAAAAGGGGGTTTGTGAAGATTTAAAAAATTTTTATATAGTTGATATCATGAGTTCAACCAGGTCTGTTGGGATATATTAACTCACTAAAGACATTGGTGAATGGTTGCTCATTTTCTTGGATTGGTTGAAGTTAGACATTAACACCATTGGATGCCGGCTCAGTTGTTCTATAGGTTAGGCGCTCGCGCGCAAGACTGATAGTTTCTGGGTTCGAATCTCGTAATGCGGATTCGTGGATGCGCACTGCTGATGAGTCATATTCTGGGATGAAACGGCCATCCAGTTCTTCTACGCTTTCAATGCTGGTTTAACGTTGATCGAATCATGATCTCAAACAAGACCCAACAATCTCCACAGTCCCATAGGGATAGTAGGAAATATTTGAAGCTTGAAGGACAAAGGTCAACAGATTTTGTTTAGATCCTAGGTTTTTGTTCTTTAAGATAGGTTTCTGCAGTGATGTTTGCTTTTATAGTCAATGTGATGTTTAATTCAAAGTCAAAATGAACATGTTTAAAGTAAAGTATGAAAAATTCATTTTTTCTTATCGGTTTTCTAAATCTTCCTATTGATGTTTAGAACATCAATTGATCAGTCTCGTATTGGTATATTCACTTAAAACAAACGGTCCTGGGTTCGTGTTCCTGAGTGAACATCAACATTGGGATGCAGGTACATTCAGCTGATGAGTTCCAAATAGGATTCCAATGCTGGCTAATATCCGTTTCTGCTTATAATGCATGTGAATTAAGACAATTTCGATGCAATACTCACAGCATTGATATATGTTAATAAGAGACTGATCCATTGCAGTTCTAAACATCAATGTGGAAATTCAAGCAAACAATACCCTATGAATTTTAAAGAAATTGTGAAATACAACATCTTAAGTACATAATTGTTGACGTATATCTTCATTCATATACTTGAATTAAGAAAATGGATTCATTACTTAATGTTGTTCAGGTCTATAATTCAGTTCCACTTTTATTTTACAAAAGCGAGTTCAGATTGTAAATTTTTATTCCATACATGTACATTAATAAATATTTTTGTTGTTACCATGGTAACACAAATTTATTATCAGAAGGGGGTTTCTGTGGTTACTATAGTAAGTTTAATAATTGAGATCATGAGTTAATTAAAGCTTGACCACTATGTAAAAAACATAGAAGCACTGGACTCATGATCTTAATTATTGAAATTACAAATTTAATTGCTCTGTTTTGTATATAAAAATATTCAGTTTATAGTTTTTTTTATTTTTTATGGTAAATAATGGAAGACAAACAAATTATTAAGACAGAACATGCAAATAGAACATCAATCTTGGGATGCAGGTATAGCCAATTGACGAAATGAAATGACCGTCCTGGATTCCAATGCCATCTATCATCCATATCTTCTTATTGAATATGAATAACTAACTTCCATATAAGGAAACATTGAGGCTTTATGAACTTAGAAGCTCACTAGCCAGTTGTACTTTATATTACGTGACGCAAATATAAAGGAAGAACAATTTAGGTGATTGCAGATTTTAGGTAGATATAATGATTTTTGAAAAATTTAAGTGTCTTATTGACAAAATGGTTATAAACAATTTGTCATAGTTCACTTAGTATTGTTTGTTTGAATCTTCCCATTGATGTTAAGGACTGCAACTGGTCAGTCTCTAATTGGCATATGTGCATACTGAGCGTATTGCCTCGATATAGCCTAAATTCACAAGCATGGTAAGCAAAAATGGATAGTGACAAGCAATAGAATCCAGGTTGCGCGTTTCGTCCTATTTGGGACTCGTCAACTGGATGTACCTGCATAGAAGACTTGTTGATGTTCACTCTGGGACTGGAACCCAATACCTTTCGCTTCAAACGTCATCGCATTATTCACTCGGACACTGAGTTCTGATAGCTACCTGTTTGTGCAATGGGGTAAAGTTTAAATTCACTTAGTATTGTTTGTTCGAATCAGGACTCAGTGGCCGAGTGGATAACGCGATGACGTTTGAAGCGAAAGGTACTGGGTTCCAGTCCCAGAGTGAACATCAACAAGTCTTCTATACAGGTGCATCCATCTGACGAGTCCCAAATAGGACGAAACGTTAATCCTGGATTCCACTGCTAGCCACTATCCATCTTTGCTTACCATAAGTCTGTCATAGGTTTGAGATACTTTGTTCCTGATTCCAGTATCATACATTTAATGAGTTTAACTGAAATAAGATTTATAAATATACATGGAATGGTATTTGTGCTATGATCTAAACCAGTTTAATGAGAATGAATGAAAATGTTTTCAAATTGTTGTTTGTGTCAAATAGAAACTAAGCTTGAAGTACTATTGCGATAAACCTAAACTAAATCTTTTGTAAGTGAAATTGATAAAAAAAATTGTTTAACAAATTATTTCCCACTTCCTATTTTCTGTCTACTGAATACATAATGAACATAGAAACACCCTAGTGTAAAGATATATTTGGACTTTATTGACGATTTACAGCCGAATACTTCACAGTACTCAATGAAAGTACAAGTGATAGTTGACATGAGGTAGTCTAAAGACAACGTTTCCCCTAGGTTTCAAGTTACTTGAGATTCTTTAATCTGATGTACGTAAAGTTCATCAATCAATAAAACTGAAACTTCTCACATCAAGTTACTATTCATAGTATTTAGAAGAAATACTCAGTTTATAATAATTCATCTATGATTATCAGACGAACTATATGTTGTAATAGATGTATATTGAAATGAGGTTTTGTGAAGGTTCGTTTTATTTCTAGACTGCCTCATCAAAAAATGATGTCAGTGTACCATTGAAATTTCATATTCGATCCCTAGTTGGGTCGCTTAATACACGTTACTGAGGTATAGAATACGATATATATATATATATGGGAAAATAACTTGAAATGATAATTTTAGAGAGAAAAAAGACACAGTTTACGGTGGATAACTGTTCTATTCTTTTTCTGTATGTTTCATTAGTTTTATATAACTATTTATACAATAATATCGATTTATAAAGAATACTTTAGTACAGTAATTCATTTTATAAGAACAGACAAACTATTAGTGTAGTGTAGGCTGTTTCGTCCTATTGTGGGACTCCTCAGCAATGTAGTGATTTAGTTTACAATAAAATAGATAGTTCTTTTCGGTTTATTAGTTTTTATCGAAATATAATCAGTAAATTTTACCTGTTTTTATGTTAGTTGTATAGACAGATTAGGCTATTTATTTATTTGTAAAGTAAATGTAAATCCTCTGAAAAAAGAAGAAAAAGTAGGATCAAACAATGAAACCTCTGAAGAGTTAGACAAAAATGATTCTAATTTAGATAAGTAGTATTTGTTGCTTCAAGGTAGATTAACTATTTTTTCTATATGTAAATAATTATGTTCCTCAAAGTTGAAAGCGTGAGTCAATTGAAGCTAGACCACCATGAAAAACCTGGAAGCATTGAACGGCCGTTTCGTCCTATTATGGGAGTTCACACCACATCTGTTGTGAGATATCAGTTAACTGAAGATAATTGGTGAACGGTCGCTCAACTTTGTGGATCAGTTGAAATTAGACATTAACACCGATGGATGCCGGCTCTGTGGTCTATCGGTTAAGTGCTCTGGCGCGAGACGGATAGGTCCTGGGTTCGAACCTCGTGAATGCAGGATCGTGGTTGCGGACTGCTGAGGAGTCCCATAATAGAACGAAATGGCCGTCCAGTGTTTCCAGGTTTTCCATGGTGGTCTAGCTTCGATTGACTCACGCTTTCAACTATGAAAATACTAAATCTCCACAAAACCCCTTCTGATAATAATTATTGTTTCTATTTGATAACAAAGTATTATCAATAATTCAATAAAAATTGGAAAATGACTTACAATAGAAGTCAGGAATTATGTTTCATCCTATTCGACCTTCGTCATCATAATGTTTCTTTAAATCAGTGTTGCTATTTATCATAGGAATTTGAATCAAGGATCTGTCACTTCAGCAAGGTATAAAGTTCAAACAGGTTTTACAAATGAATTAATATTACATTCCTTTGCACAAGCATTAGCTATCTAAACTCAATACATTGAGGGATAGTGTTTTGAATGTTTGAAGTGGATTTACGTCACTGTGTGAATACTAATACACGGGTGAAAGTAAATCCAGCTGACGACTCCAAAATACAGTTAGGCATGTCTTTTGGTTTCCATTACTAGCCATTATCGAATTCTACTTAAAATCCTCTTGACTTAATGGCAACTTCCAGTTATTTCTCATGGGTTGTTATCAGTGGATTGGGCACACTTTGAGGAAATCACCCGATTGCGTCACAAGACAAGCCCTCACATGGAATCCTGAAGGCCAAAGGAGATGAGGAAGACCAAAGAACACACTACGCCGTGAAATAGAGACAGAAATGAGAAGAATGAACAAAAACAGGATAGAACTAGAAAAGAAGGCCCAGAACAGAGTGGGTTGGAGAATGCTGGTCGGCGGTCTATGCTCCATCGTGAGTAACAGGCGTAAGTAAGTAAGTTAACAGTCTTAATACCAACAGCGGGAAAATTCAAACAACTCCTAAATGTGCATCAAGAGCATATAAGGTTCGTGAATAACCTGATTGGTAGATTACGAGCAACTATTGAATCAGCAGAGATAATTCTCTATATTGACACAAGAGTACAAAAATAGATGTATTCATATTGTTTCACCATCGGCCCAAATGATATAACATCAGCATGACTGGAATTCTTTTGCTTAATATATTTTGAGTTTTTTCAACGTACCTTTCAGAATTGTGTTGACTTGATTTTTCTGTTATTCTTTAAAGAAAACGCCTAAACTAAGTTTTGAAACCTCAAGAATCCATTGTTCTATTGGGATAATACTTAACCTTTTCAAAATAATCCCAAACTTCACTCGATAGTTCAGTGCACCAAAAAAGTAAAGTAGTATTATTAATTGTCAGTACCTTTCTGTCATACATGATTTAGAAAATAACACAGTTTATTGATCAACAAAAAAATAGAATAGTTCTTTGATTTATATATCTAATGTTCTTGGATTATGAATGATGGAAGCATTTTATCTGATAAAGTCGGACAAGAAACTAGATTATCTCTCGAAATCACTAAATAAAGTACATTTAGTTCACAGGATATAATTGTCTATACACATCAAAGCACCACGTGCTGTATCATCTACTGTCCGTTGGTTCACATTTGCTTAAACTACTTATTATTCTCTTCAAATTCTGAACGTTTAACCAGAAAACGGATTTATATTGAAAGAAAGGAATGTGATGGTTTTGACCAACAGATTTCAGGCAATCTGATTAGATGAAGGTACATCCAGCTGACGAGTCCCGAATAGGACGAAACGTGCGTCCTGGATTCCACTGCTAGCCACTATCAATCTTTGCTTACAATGCTTGTGAATTAAGGCTATATCGAGGCAATACGCTCAGTATGCACATATGCCAATTAGAGACTGACCAGTTGCAGTCCTTAACATCAATGGGAAGATTCAAACAAACAATACTAAGTGAATTCAAACTTCACCCGTTTGCACAAGCTAGTGACTATCAGGACTCAGTAGATGAGTGGATAACGAGATTGCATTTGAAGCGAAAGGTACTGGGTTCGAGTCTCAGAGTGAACATCAACTCTTAGATGCAGATATATCCATCTGACGAGTCCCAAATAGGACGAAACGCGCGTCTTCAACTCCACTGCTAGCAACTATCCATCTTTGCTTATAGTCTGATTAGTTATTTATTTGCCACAACGTTCCAGATGAAAAGTAAGAAAGATCGATTGAAATAGACGGTGATAATGAATAATATCGGGAAAACTTCAGCTAAATATGATACAAACAAAAGCAATTTAATGCACTACCTCCAATTATATTAGAATAAAGATTAACAGGACAGTTTGCAATACAACAACTCAATATTTAGATTTATAAAAGCGGTTAAAATCATTCAATCTCTAGAGTTTTAGAAAGCATGAGAATATTATTAATGAAGTTACTGCTTAATGAATGGAAAAAAATTTAACCTTCACTGTTTACAACTAATCTTTTGACAAGTAAATTCACACATTCAAATTGTTGAAACTGTATTGTATATAAATGATACACTTTACTAATTAATTATGACGTTTCATGCAATCAGTTCCCTTTATGTAGTTAAATAAAGCCAGAATAAAATATTGATGCAGAATAACTCATACGATGGACTACAGTACAAAGTCGTTCATGGAGGACAGCTGACAGATGCATTTCCAGTAGGAACTGGAGTCAGACAAGACAGTCTACTCTCTCCTTTCCTCTTTCTTCTGGTGATTGACTGGATTATGAAGACTTCAACATCTGAGAGGAAATACGGAATACAATGGACTTCTCATAATCAATTAGATGATTTGAACTTCGTAGATGACTAAGCCCTCCTCTCTCATACACACGAACAAATACAGACGAAGACAGTGAGTGAAGCAGCAGCATCTGCATCGATAGGTCTCCACATTCACAAAAGAAGAAGCAAGATTCTCAAATACAACACGGAGAAAAACCAACCCAATCACACTTGATGGCGAAACTCTGGAAGAGGTGGAAACATTCACGTACCTGGGAAGCATCGTTGATAAACAAGGAGGATCGGATGCAGATGTAAAGGCGAGGATTGGTAAAGCAAGGATAGCATTTCTACAATTGAATAACATATGGAACTCAAAACAACTCTCAACTAATTTCAAAGTCGGAATCTTCAATACGAACGTCAAGACAGTCTTTTCTACTGTACGGAGCTGAAACGTGGAGAACTACTACAACCATCGTCAAGAAGGTACAAGTATTTATAAACAGTTGTCTTCGCAAAATACTCAACATCCATTGGCCGGATACTATCAGCAACAGCATTCTGTGGGAGAGGACAAGCCAGCTTCCAGCCGAAGAGGAAATTAAGAAAAGACGTTGGAAGTTGATAGGACATACTTTGAAGAAATCATCAAACTGTATCACGAGTCAAACCCTAACTTGGAATGTTGAAGGGAAGCGGAAAAGAGGAAAGAAAAAGATTGAGTTTATGTATTTAATTTGATTGAATGATAAGTTTATACGAAAACTGAATTATTGACTTTCAGCTCACAGCAAATGAAGGCCAAAGAACACATTACGTCGGGAAATAGAAGATATGAAAAAGAGGAATGTTAACTGGAAAGAACTGGAAAGGATTGTTTGGGACAGAGTTGGATGGAGAATGCTGGTGAGAGGCCTATACTCCTCCACGAGGGGTAACAGGTGTAAGTAAGTAAGTAATATTTCGTGGTTTCTCATCAGCTGCTTACAACCAAATATGTATTAGAATTTTAGCGTCGAGGTAATAAACAGTGTGGAACAGTTGACATAAGTAAATGTAAAGGATTGGGATGACAAAAGGTTATCAATGATATATATATATATATATATATATATATATATATGCAAAGAAAACATCAGAGGTTATTAGGTGTTAGAATCTAGGAAGCATAATTGATGGGTGGTGTCTTAGTTTCCACAGTTATCCACTGAAAAATGTCATGAACCCAAAAATGTTAAACTATTTCATATGTTTCACTATTATTTGCTGATAAGTTTCGTAATGTAAATGTTGTCTAGCATATATTTACATTAGATCATTTACCCGTGATCAGTTATTGATGTTGAATAAACGTTCATAGTTTACTGATTTCAAAGAAGTACAATGAAACAGCTTATAATAGGATGATATTTTATATATAGTTGAAATTATGAGTCAATTGAAGTTAGACCCCCCATGGAAAACCTGGAATACCTGAACGGCCGTTTCATGATTTCAACTATATATCAAAAATTACTACAAGTCTCCACAAACAGCCCACTTATCATATGCTCACTAGTGAGTGACTTCATGAGGTATTTCCTGGAGTTCTAGTGAGAAGCGGTAACCAGTGGAGTTCAACCAGGTCTGTTGAGAGATATCAACTCACTGATAACATTGGTGAAGTGCTTGCTGAACTTCGTGGATTGATTGAAGTTAGACATTAACACCATTGGATGCCGGCTCAGTGGTCTGTCGGTTAAGTACCCACGCACACTACTGAGGAGTCCCACAATAGGACGAAATGGCTATGCGGTTCTTCCACGTTTTCCATGGTGGTCTACTTTCAATTGACTCATGATTTCAACTATATATATATAAAATTACAAAAAATCTCCACAAACAACCCCCTCATAATAGGATAAACTAAAAATTTCATGAAACAACCAATCAAAATTGAGCTGTGATTTGATTGGTTAATTTTAAAATTGAGCAAATATTTCGTTTTTCTTTTAAATATTCTTTTTACAAATTGTGTAAATTTTAAATCTAATTTAATATATTCAACAATGTAACATAGTAACTGGAATTAAAATTATTTTCCCTATTTATCCAATATTAAACCAGTTTCATTAAACCCATGTATTATGGCATTCTCTTCTTTTCATTGTATAGATAACACAAATATGTTTTATACAAAGAATATACTACTATTGTACATTGATAGTAATACCTTTTCTAATAATAATAATAATAATAATAATAATCAACATTATGTCAATTAATGGAAAATCTAATCAGAAATCAATATTATTGATTTTATTTTATCGATTTATTATAAAATTGGATTATCATTATTATTATTATTACTATTACTATTATATAATTATAATATTATCATGGTTATTATCATTAACAATGTGTAAAGAATTAATGTATAATGAACAATATTATAATATTAAAAATTATATAAAAGGACCAGAAAATCAAACTATATTATATAATAGTAATACTATAATGTATTGTAGAATATATAATAATAATAATATAACAAAATTGAAATCATTTTATACAGAATATATCAATGTTCAATGGATTATAGATGGATTTGGTGTAAATAATGAAAGTTTAAAAGCTGTATTTGGTGATCGTTATTCAATGCCTGGACCAATTGAAGAAGGTATGATGAGATCATTATTATTATTATGATAATAACATCATGATTCATTTATCAGTATTATAACTTGATCAGTGTTACTGATATGGGTATTTACTATGATTGTGGAATAGTTGCTATTTTATCATTTATTGTAAATAAAACAAGACTTCGTTTTTAATGCAAGATTATAAAAGTGGATTAATTGATAAGGTAACTGATAATTAAGCGATATTCACATTCATTCGCATTAATGTAAATATTTTTACTAATCAATAAATTTGAATGAACTGATTCAGTAGTAAATTAATAAACTAATATGTGTATATTCAGAAGGGATTTTGTGGAGAATTCAGTATTTTCATAGTTGAAATCATGAGTCAATTGAAGCTGTATCACCATGGAAAACTTGGAAGCACAAGACTGCCATTTCGTTCTATTATGGGACTCCTCAGCAGTGCGCATCCTCGATCTCACCTCTCGAGATTCGAACCCAGGACCTACCAGCTTCGCGCCGGAGCATTTAACCGTTAGACCACTGAGCCAGCATCCAACTATGATAATATGTGTATACAATTTTATAAGTCAATAAATAAACCGATTTGACTGAAAAATGTTATTTATCACTCAATTATATATTTATTCTTTTCCTAATATAAGAAGTTTTCAGCTACTCATTTGAATAATGAAGTTCACCCATTGACCAGCATAAGTATTGTTAAATGGTATTAGTAATTTGAAGATATACTACTTACTAAGTGATGTTTACGGGTTAGTGACATTATAGTAGATGTAGAAAAATCTAAACCATTGAACTTAACAGGAAAAAGGAAATTGTTTTATTTAGTACATCTCAGAAGGAATGATTAAGAATTGTATTTGAACATAGTAATTAGAATGGGAAACTAATGAATTAAGACACTTATTATGATCTATCAAATACTAATGAAATACTGCTTTCTCATTTAATCCTTGTAAAATGAATGATCTACTTAACATGTTTACTAACAAACAACTATATTAACAACCAAATCTTGTAGATCTATTACTTTTTATATTAGGCTTTGTTTGTGTTAACGAACAACGTTAAAATGTAATTCCCTATATTTTTCATGTATTACTGTGATTAGTGGAGATCAATCACATCAAGTATGAGGGATTTACTAATCGATACCATTTAAATATGACTGTATAATACAACGGATCGATTAAAATTAAGTATACAAAAAACTATGGATGCCAACTCAGTGATTTCAGCGTTAAATAATGACTGTTACACTTGAAGATTGTGAGTCCCATCACCTAATTTGAGGACGTGAATATGTAATCTTAAAGAGTCTCATACACCACAAAAACATCATTTCTATGCTTTGCAAGTTTTTAATATATATTTAACTAAGATTAGCTATTAATGTAAACTTTGAACGAATTCTTTTCATTAAATAAACCTATAACATGATTTTCTCTAAGCTGACTAGTTAATGTTCTATCAAATAGTGAACGAAGTAAACAAAGTTCAAAAGTTCATTTAGTATTGTTTGTTTGAAATGAGCGTCCTGGATTCCGCTGCTTGCCACTATCCATCTCTGCTTACCAAAGTTCAAAAGATTAAGATCTATTTAAATACTGACCTGTAATAATCCTCATCAGTGATCAGATGTGTATGTAAGTCTTTTATAACCTAGAATATATATACATAAATAGGCGGATAACCTTAGCTAGATTATATTAGCTTTTAGTGAAAAATGTTTTTAACACGAAATATATACTGCAGTCACCCTTGGATACTTTATATAGTAGGTAAATAAAACTATAATTTCTTATTCATTAATGGACTTATATACAATAGACCTTATGAATCTACTAACTATCAATCAACTATTTACTATAAGTTGATACGTTTAAAGGCAGAAAGAAACAAATAACTAACATGCTATGAATGACATTGAAGTAGAATGAATTCGAGGAGTATTCAACCAAAAATTCTTAATAACTATCAATTCTATATTCATCCTGTAAGTGTCAGTCTGATTTTGGATTTGAGAAGAAAAAGTGTGAAATATCTAAGTAAGATCTATCGAACTTGAGATAAAAAATTTGCATAAATTACTTTTTATTTCTCTTTCTATCATACATTGAATGATACTGAAGTATAATTAAGTAGTCTTTTATATAGACTAGAAATTATTGTTTAAATATTCTATAAAGAAAATACTTTATTTACTAAATCGATTGTATATTAACAATCATATTGATTCACGTTTCGTCCTGTTTGAAATTCATCGTTAGTTGGATATTTCCACATCCCAAGGTTGATGTTTACTACATTGAACAGTCTAGTGGCTATCAGAACTCGGTAGCTAAGTAGATAACGTGATGGCGTTTGAAGTGAACGGTACTGGGTTCCAGTCCTGGAGTGAACATCAACTCTCAGATGAAGGGACATTCGGCTGATGGGTCTTAAATAGGACGAAACGCGCATCCTGGGTTTAACTCCTACATACCATCTATCTTTGCTTATAATAATGTTTATGTTTAAATTTCATTTTCCTTAGGATATTGTTATTTTCAAATCTATCCTTCTACTATTTGACTTGATGTAATATTAATCTTGCCATTATTGTTGTTATAAAATTGCCACTGATCAGTCTTTTTTTGATATACGGCATTTTGGAAGGACTTCCTCGATAATTTTATAAATTCGCAAGTATTTAAGTAAACATCGATTGTAGGTATCAGTTCATTATCAATAAAGAAAACTTCCAGTGTGTCTAATTGAAGAGCTTCAAATAGAACGGAAAAAGTGTCTTGGGTTTTATTGTTAGGCCGTACATAACTTTGAAGAAATAAATAGTTCTCTCTTTTCAAAATGATAAAGGGAACTTTGTTCATGAAATAGTTGGATGTTTAAGAGACAGATAGAGAAAAGTAATATAAAATATTCTGTATATATATCTAGTAAACAAAAGAATAAATAAATTGATTCAAAGGATGGTTCCTAATAATATCGATTGATCTTGTGCAATCAGCTATATATTATCAGATTTTTCATTTGTTATTATTTATTTATCATTTTATTTAAACACATAAAAATTGATACACGGAGGCACCAAAAAGATATGCACCATATAGATCATTCGATTTATGTAAGGGCTGGGATACTTCCCAGATGCCCAAACCGAAGCAGATGGTTTTCTCAGGGGGTCGCTCTCCAAGCCTTTGACCTAAAGGTCTAATCCACAAGACAGTGAAGCAAAGTATGGAGATACTTCTCCATAGTAGCCGGTGACCAATAATTAGTTCGTACGCTATTTGTTTCCCCGGGATCCTGGAATCCATGTGCATCATAGGTTTGTAATCAGCGTATTCCAACTCTGCTAGGTGGATCCTCCATTTCCACTAAACCGTGAAGAGAGTTGGACATTCTCTTATTGTCCTCCTTAATTTCGTAAACAATTATAAGGCAGCGAGTAGGACTTCTCTGAAAGAGGCTGGTCATGTGAGAGCATTTGGAGAGGGAGAGCTGACTCTCCACTCTCAACCATACCAGGGCATTTGGGGGTCAATCAATCGACTATATATATTCGGTAAAAGTTAATGTTGGCATTTATTATTTATTTTAAATGTATGTCTGATCGATCTTCATTTTTATATGACAAAATTTTTATATTTGCAACTAAGTAAATGACTTTCACTATTAGTATGGCAATTCAATAACTATTTTACTAAATTCTCATAACTGATTGTTAATTTTATTAGTCAGTTACAAAAGGTTTAAATATTTACTGTATCAATTAAGTAGATTTTTTTAGTTGTTCCATCAAATTGATTTAAAGTGGATGGTGGTAGTTTCCAGGATGTTTTGAAATTAGTCTAATGTTCGTTTGTATTCATCATGTAAGGATGTCTAAATACTTTGGCGGTAGGATTAGTGTTTCTCTCTAGATTTAAACGTATATCATCCAGCCTCAATGTCGAACATGTTACAGATGAAATAAACTGGTGGTCGCCGATCTTTATATATATATATATATTGTGTAGTTTCATGGTAGCTTGATTCAATTTACTTAGTAATTTATGGAATATTTATTAAAACTGTATTGTGGTTAGATGATTGGATAGACATATTGACATCATCATTAAATGTGTTAGTTGTTTAACAGCAGATATTTATTTTAATGAAATACTCTAATGTAAATATTAATGAACTGAAGTACGTCTTTTGTACACTGTTCAAACTTTTAAGCCGTGATCGACATAACAAGATTGATACTAATATGAGGTACTTTAGTAAATGTATTTCATATATCACTTTCTATCTGAAAATAAGATGAAATTTATACTAAAGTATAGTGGGGAAGATTTGTAGCTCAGGTGGATGATTTTGATGGAGTTTTGTTCTCTGAGCTGGATGGTTTTGTCATAGGGCTTTCATTGTCCTTCTGAACGACATCATCAGCACAAACTTTGGGTAGGAGTGAAGTGTTTGAATTTCTCCATATGTAGTTCACAGCTTGTCCTTAATCGAATGATATTTAATTTACTGAAAATTGGATTCATCAAATTAAATTCTTAATTTTTTTTTGAAAATTTTAAAATATACCTATATGTGTATGTAGGTTGACGCGTGAATTGAACTATGAAACATACTACAATATCCACAATTCCTCATGCTGATAATAACTATATGCTCATTAGTGACTAGATTCAAGATGGATTTATTTGATGTCTAGTAATACGGCATAAACAGTGGAGTCCAATCTGTGTCAGATGTGAGACAGTTATTCATCTAAGACAATCGATAAAGGTTTGCTCAAAATCATTAATCGATTGAAATTAGACATCAACACTGTTGGATACCGGCTTATTGGTGTAAAAGTTGAGCATTCGCGCGTGAGACCAAATGTTCTTGGTTTGAGTCCAGCATGTGGAGTCATAGATACTCATTGTTGATGGGGTGTCATACTAGGACGGTCTTGATCAGATTAACTCACGAATCTGACTGTGAAAATACTACAATTTTCACAAATCCCCTTAATGTTTATATGTGTATCCATTAGGATTGTGATTTCCATAGGAAAATGTTAAACATTTAATTATAATACGAATAAAAATATAGCACTCTAACATTGAAAATATATTGTAAGTTTATTCCTGTCAACTTATAACTTATCTGGTTATAATATCATTTCATTAAATTGACATTGAAATCTTCTTCAATATTCACCTGTGACAGATAAGAAAATCGTGTATCTTTAACGATTGACATTATTACCAAGTAATGAACTTTGACAAGGTTTAGAAAAAACCGACTTATGACTATGAAATATTCATTACTTTTATATCTTCATCTTGTCAGAAGTTGAGCGTTCGCTTGTGGGATCGAAAGCCCTAGCATACGGAGTCATAGATACTCATTGTTGAAAGGTCTTCATACTAGGACAAGGCAGCTGTCTAATGCCTTCAAGTTTTCAACGATGTTCTAGATCAGAATAACTTACGAATCCATTCCTTTTTATATCTTCATCTCCTATTCAAGGTATTCAGGACCAAAGATTTGTGTATATATATACACTGATATACAATGTTTAAGTACAATTTATACTCATTGTTGAAGGGTCCTCATACTAAGACAAGGCAGCTGTCTAATGCCTTCAAGTTTTCAATGATATTCTAGATCAGAATAACTTACGAATCCATTCCTTTTTATATCTTCATTTCCTATTCAAGGTATTCAGGACCAAACATTTGTGTATATATATACACTGATATACAATGTTTAAGTACAATTTATACTCATTGTTGAAGAGTCCTCAAACTAAGACAAGGCAGCTGTCTAATGCCTCCAGGTTTTCAACGATGTTCTAGATCAGAATAACTTACGAATCCATTCCTTTTTATATCTTCATCTCCCATTCAAGGTATTCAGGACCAAAGATTTGTGTATATATATACACTGATATACAATGTTTAAGTACAATTTATACTCATTGTTGAAGGGTGCTCATACTAAGACAAGGCAGCTGTCTAATGCCTTCAAGTTTTCAATGATATTCTAGATCAGAATAACTTACGAATCCATTCCTTTTTATATCTTCATCTCCTATTCAAGGTATTCAGGACCAAAGATTTGTGTATATATATACACTGATATACAATGTTTAAGTACAATTTATACTCATTGTTGAAGGGTCCTCATACTAAGACAAGGCAGCTGTCTAATGCCTTCAAGTTTTCAATGATATTCTAGATCAGAATAACTTACGAATCCATTCCTTTTTATATCTTCATTTCCTATTCAAGGTAATCAAGACCAAACATTTGTGTATATATATACACTGATATACAATGTTTAAGTACAATTTATACTCATTGTTGAAGAGTCCTCAAACTAAGACAAGGCAGCTGTCTAATGCCTTCAAGTTTTCAATGATATTCTAGATCAGAATAACTTACGAATCCATTCCTTTTTATATCTTCATCTCCTATTCAAGGTATTCAGGACCAAAGATTTGTGTATATATATACACTGATATACAATGTTTAAGTACAATTTATACTCATTGTTGAAGAGTCCTCATACTAAGACAAGGCAGCCGTTTAATGCCTCCAGGTTTTCAACGATGTTCTAGATCAGAATAACTTACGAATCCATTCCTTTTTATATCTTCATCTCCTATTCAAGGTATTCAGGACCAAAGATTTGTGTATATATATACACTGATATACAATGTTTAAGTACAATTTATACTCATTGTTGAAGAGTCCTCATACTAAGACAAGGCAGCCGTTTAATGCCTCCAGGTTTTCAACGATGTTCTAGATCAGAATAACTTACGAATCCATTCCTTTTTATATCTTCATCTCCTATTCAAGGTATTCAGGACCAAAGATTTGTGTATATATATACACTGATATACAATGTTTAAGTACAATTTATACTCATTGTTGAAGGGTCCTCATACTAAGACAAGGCAGCTGTCTAATGCCTTCAAGTTTTCAATGATATTCTAGATCAGAATAACTTACGAATCCATTTCTTTTTATATCTTTATCTCCTATTCAAGGTATTCAGGACCAAAGATTTGTGTATATATATACACATACATATACAATGTTTATGTACAATTTATAGTTTTGTACTGTAATAAATTTTTAAAAAAAGTTTTGTTTATTTAAAGCATAAATTCAATTTATGAATTAGTTTGTTTACTTTTTTTAATAGAGTGATAAACTATCAGAAATGGTTAATAAACAATTATTCTTTAGAAAATTTTATTCTTCAAATTCAAATTCTAATCTTGATATGTTCTTGTTGAAACTAGTTTAATGCTAGGGGGTCTTGATTGTTTTCAATGTTTACAAATCAATGTAGATGTTTCCTTTTTTGATCATTGAAAAATATTTGTGATAAGTTCACTTGGTGTTGATTGTTTAAATTTCTAAATTGATGTTTTTGATCTGCAATTAACCAGTCTCTTATGAGCATATATCTACAATGTGCCCATTGTCTCGATATTGCCTTAATTCACAAGCATTATAAGAAAGGATGGATAGTGACTAGCAGTGAAATCCAGGATGAGCGTTTTTTCCTATTTGGGACTCGTCAGCTGGATGTACCTGCATCTCAGAGTGGATAACGCGATGGTGTTTGAAGCGAAAGGTACTGGGTTCGACTCCTAGAGTGGATGTCAACTATGAGATGCAGGTATATTTGGCTGACGAGTTCCAAATAGGATGAAACGCCCATCCTAGATTCCACTCCTTATCACTATCCATCCTTGCTTATAATACTTGTGAATTAAGGCAAGGTCAATGCAATACACACAGTGTTGATATATGCATTATAAGCAAGGATGGATAGTGGGTAGGAGTGAAATCTAGGATTCGCGTTTCATCCTATTTGAAACTTATCAGCTGGATGTACCTGCATCGCTGAGTTGATGTTCAATCAGGGGGTCTATCCCAGTACCGTCCACTCCTACTCGCTATCCATCCTTGCTTATAATACTTATGAATTAAGACAATTTCGATGTCATAGGCACAGTATAGATGAATGCTAATAAGAGACTGATCAATTGCAGTTCCAAACATCAATGTGGAAATTCAAGTAAACAATAACCTGTGAATTTTAAAGGAATTGTGAAATACATCATCTCAAATACGTAATTTTAGACGTAAATCTACATTAGTAAACCTGAATTGAAAAAATGAATTTCAGTCCCACAGTGAACATCAACTCTGAGATGCAGGTACATCCAGCTGACGAGTCCCAAATAGGACGAAACGCGCGTCAAACTGGATTCCACTGCTAGTCACTATCCACCATTGCTTACAATTCATTACTTAATGTTGTTGAGGTCTATAAATAAGTTCAAATTTTTTTTACAAAAGTGATTTAAGATTACAAGCATTTATTCCATACATGTATAATAATAAATATAATTATTATCACCATGGCAACAAAAATTTATTTGCTCAGTTTCATATATAAAAATATTCAGTTTTTTAGTGAAATTAAGTTTTTATTTTATTTTATAAAATATAAAAATCCAGTCTTTTTTTTTAAAAAAAAATTTTTTATGATAAACAATAGAAAACAAATAGAAATATTAAGAAATGAATTTAAGGATCAGTAATAGACAGAACATGCAACAGAACACAGAGTGAATGAAAGAATGAGACAGAATCTTTTTGTTGACATAGTGATTGTTTTCGAGTGAATCTAGTTTCTGGCCAAATTTTGTAATGAAAATTAATCGAAATGAACAATGAAGACTTCATGAATACGTATTCGTAGATACCTATCATATTATTGACTGGAATGGATATATATGTATTTGTTATAAGGGAAAAACTATGAAGAGTATAAACTGAATAATATAATTCATTCCATCTTATACTGGTCAATTGAATATATAGATTGATGGCTAGTAGAGGTATGGGACAACTTTTGACTCTTTCGAAAGTAGACACCTTATTTATTTAAGTATTACTCGAAGCATTCATATTTCATCAAGGGATATATAATGTTAGCCTTTTTAAGATGTTTACATAGGTTATATCTGTAATTTAGTAAAAAAAAAGAAATCTCTTTGAAAAATTCACTGAGAAAGCATCTTTGCTAGCTAGTTTACAAATAACATACTATATAACAGAAAGGGTATTTGTGGAGATTGTATTATTTTCACAGTTAAACTCACGAATTGATCTAAGCTAGACAACCATGAAAAACTTGGAAGCATTGGACGACCTTTTTCTTCCTAGTATCGAAGTTGTCAGCGGTGTGCACCTACGATCATGCACGTGAGAATCGAACCCAGGACTTTCGGTCTAGTGCAAACAGTGTTAATATCAGATTTCAGTCGATTTATGATCATGCGCAACCTTTCATCTATTGTCTGTCAACTGTGAAAACACTACAATATCAACAATTCCTCATACTGATAGAAACCTTGTTCTTATCAATGAGTAGCTTCAGGATGGATTTATTTGAATTCTAGTAATAGTACATAAACAGAGTTGTTCAAACTGTGTCAGATGTGAGACAATTATTCACCTCAGACATTCGATGAAGGTTTGCTCAAAATCATGAATCGATTGAAGTTAGACATCAACACCGTTAGATACTGGCTCAGTGTTGTAAAAGTTGAACGTTCCTGAGTGAGATCAAATGTCCTAGGTTTGAATCGCACATACGGGACTGTGGTTGCACGTTGTTGATAAATGCTATACGAGATCGGAACTTTCGTCTATTGCTTTCTGGTTTTCAATCATAGTCTAGCTTATATTGGCTAGTGAATTCAATACTTGAAATTCATAATATGTAGTTTTTGAACTATTGTCATGATTATTGCATATTGATTTTTGTAAATATAAAGGTTTCCATTCTTCATGAGTAACTACATAGTACATCTACAACCGAGTATTACATCATCATCTATCATATTCGACATTCTTCTATGGTAGTTTCGTCTTTCGTTCATAATATTTAAGACGTGTAATATCATATTCGAATGTATTATTTACGTAATCAATACCTACATTCAATTGGATTTTATTTCACTTCTTAAATATCATTTTACCTTACATAGTTGAATGAAACTAATTATAATTCTAGTCTATTTATTGGTTACATTTGTTTTAATGTGTGACATTAAAGTATGGCATTATGCAATCGCTTCACTCAAAAAAGTTTCCTTTGCTAAGGTAACATTTCAATGATTTATGGATAGTTAACTTCATTTAAATTTCTATTATTCATATGATATTCGAAAACAATGAAACTACTATTGTATGTTTTAGTAGTTATGTAGTGTGGTCTACTTATATCCATATAAGTAGTATATAGTGATGGTCAGACGTAGAATGTATTTTGCCAGAAGACCGATAAGGAGAGAACTGAAATGAAGCGCAATTGGTAGGAAAATGCATGAACAATGGAATTAGAGAAGATGAACTGATATTTACAGAAGGAATAGTGAAGATTGAGACAATTGGTTGTTATGATTATCAGAATTTAGTGAGATAATCTGTAATTTATGTCTAAATACATTCGATTGTCCCCAACTAGTGTTTCGTCCACTACAGTAATATACCTAAACTTCTAATGCAGTATATGGAAATCACAAATAATAAACATTTTTCATTATTTAACGTTCGGTTATTAAACTCAAAGTCATGAGTTATTTGGTACATTCAGGGTTACTAAAATTACTTATCTATTATTATGATATAATGGATGATTCATCATTAAATGCAGTAGTATTATTGTGAACGAGAACACAGGCGGATATAAGCTAACGTTGCTTAACACACAGCTACAGAGTTATTTGAAAAGAAAGGAAACTATAAAAACCATATTCACTTAGTATTTCTCGCTTCAATCTTCCCATTGATGTTTAGGACTGCAACTGGTCAGTCTCTAACTGGCATATGTGCATACTGTGCATATTACCTCGATATAGCCTAAATTCATCATCAATGGGAAGATTCAAACAAACAATACTAAGTGAATTTCAACTTCACCCCATTGCACAAGCAAGTGGTTATCAGGACTCAGTAGCTGAGTGGATAACGAGATGACGTTTGAAGCAAGAGGTACTGGGTTCGATTTTCAGAGTGAACATCAATATGTCTGAGATGCAGGTACATCCATCTGACGAGTCCCAAATAGGACGAAACGCGCGTCCTGGATTTCACTGTTAGCCACTATCCATCTTTGCTTACAATGTAAAAACCATATATTTTAATACTTTATTTGTAAAATGTCCATCAACTGTTTCAAACTTTATTGTCCTTTCATTCCCATAAAAATTACTCTCTGTTCCCGTTCTTTTCAATTCGATTTTTCCAATCTTCTGCTCCCAGGTATTTCATTTCTGACTGGTGTTTATGTACTACTTATATCGACATAGGTAACACATACCTTAGTATTCGGATTCTTCATGCGTTGAGTTTAAACACTCATGGTACACTAAAAAAAATTTCAACATTGTAGCACGATTTAGTATTTAGGGGATATAATCTCTAATAGAGTTTCAAAGTCAATGTTCTTATTATTTATAGAATGGAAAGTAACGGAAATGTACATATTTATTAGTATCCTTTGGATACATAATCACCCATTTCTTAAGTAAAATATCCTTTTATTTTCGCACTAGATTGTTATTTACAACTTAGTAGATGATATCATTGATAAAAATATTTTCTTTTCTGAATAGTCTCTAGTCTATTATTTATAAATGCATATAACTAAGGCATCTTAATAGCTTATTTTGTGAGGCATCAGATGAATTCATATGCCTAGATGGCTTCCAAACCAATTAGTGTTAGATGATCCGATCAATGTGGGAGTTAGAGAAGTATGTTCATCGATAGCAAAATATATAATTGAAATGAGGCACAAAACTAACATCAATAGAGCTTTTAAAGCATTGTCTAGAAATTGTCATAGACAAATTCTCAGGTTTATTGAAGCCTTGAATATTCATAAATTTAAACCACCCCTTAAGTGTACAAAAACAATTTTGTCGTAAACATGAGTTTATCCTTAAGTCATTTTATTACCTAGAATAAATGCGACGATTTCCTATTCTTTCTATATGATGTAAAAACAATTTTTCCCTCCCCTTCACCTTTTTCAACTGAACTTTCATTTAATTTCGGAAGTAGTTTTTGAGCATATTATAGATATAGAGGTTAGGCGTTTGCGCGCGAGACCGATCGGACCTGGATTCGATTCTTGGAAGGCGCGGTCGTGGATGCGCATTGCTAAGGAGTTCCACAATAGGACGAAATGGTCATCCAGTGTTCCCAGGTTTTCCATATTAGTCTAGCTTCAATTGAATCATGATCTCAACTATCGAAATTTCATTTATCTTTTTAAGTGAGGTATAAATAACTTTTAGGTGTACAGATATAAGCACAGACATTGTCTGATTTTACAATACTATATGATAATTAAGATATAAGTGTGAATGAAACGAGATAAAAGGGATATCAAGAAATGACATTAGAAATATATAGGACATATATTGATGAAATCATTAAACAACATCACAAGGCAAGTAATAACTTGGAATCATGAAAGGAAATGAAAAACATGGAAGACTGTAAAACATACAACGTTGGGAATTAGGAATAGACATGAAAAGGGTGAATAAAAACGTTGATGAATGAATAAATCATTCAGCTAATCAAACTTATTTCATGATGAGTACATGTAAAGTCCGGGTATTTTTTTACTCTTAAAAAAGTTGAATTATGAGGACGTGCATTTCTGTAAATTATATTTATGATAGATACTATTCATAAGATTATTTGTGAGTACTATAAAGCAGAACGTCGTCTCAAAGCTATCGAAATTGTCAGATGAATAGAAGAGTTCCATCATATGAAAAGCACAACATAGATGAAACACTTAAAGATCAGGAGAGAAAACAGTTCGGATTGCAGAACACGCCACAAGATGTAAATGGATTATCGAAGGCTGTGTATGCTTACTATATAAGCAGGGTAATTTATTCCAGTAAACATTCATTCCTTTTGATCATTGTCTTGTTCAGCAAGTTGAATGTTGTATGATAAAACGTTTCATCTGAAAGTTTTAATAGATATTCATTGACTGTTTGTGAGTAATATAATCCTTATATATTTAGTATCTAACTAGTAATAAGATTCGAGACACATGTTCCATCCAATTTAATGTTATTTCACTTGTATGTAACTCTATTCGAGCATTCATGGTCATATAATACTCGATCAAACCAATTAACTTTCCCTCTAAACGTGTAATACATTAGCAACTTAACCACTAAGATTACATAGTTTCAAATCTATTAAAGTCATACAAAGGTATTAGTACTGGTATATATCAACAATTGAAAATTACAAACCCTTTAGGATAATATTTTTAGTTTTATGATTACAGTATTTCTGTTTAACTTACATTACTAAACTCCTTTACTACATATTATCATAACATACAATTCAAACTCATTTTAAAATGTTTCTATTCAATAATAGAGATGATTCAATATTTATTTTTGTAGACTCTAACTAGAAACAGTTCATTCATTTATTTAAACACAAAAATATTGGTACAAGGGGACATCAGATAGATATGCGTCGCACGAATCTCACTTGATTTGTGTGAGGGCTGTGATATTGCACAGGTGTCCAAACTGAAGCAGATGATTTTCTTAGGGGACCACACCCGGAGCCTTTGACCTTATGGTCTAATTCAAAAGACAGTGGAGTATCGTGAGGAGATGCAGTCCCATGATTCATATGCCATTTGCTCCCTCAGGATACTGGAGCACATGTGCACCATTGGTTTACAATCAGGGTTTTCCAACTCCCCTAGGTGGACTTTCCGTGTTAACCAACCCGGTTAAAGCACCGGATATTCACTTTTCGTCCTCTCAATTTCGTAAAAAAACACCCCAGCCACGAGAAGGCAGAGAGTAGGACTTCCCTGGCAGAGGCTATATACGTGTGCTCATGTGAGAGCATTTCGAGAGGGAGAACGGATTGTCCCTACTCTCGGCCGTACCAGGGCGTTTAGGGGTCAGAATTCATTTATTATAAGATCCTCATAAATAAGAATAGAAATACGTCAATAAACGTTCTACTTTATGAAAATATAAAGATAATAAGACCGATTAACATTCCTACTATTATTATTATTATCGTTATTATTATTAACTTTATTTAATATTATATTTTTGGTTCAATATAGAATTCTCAGCTCAAAGTATTTCAACAAGCTTCCTTTTCTTGATGAATCCTGACGATAAATATTGAGTGGTCACCAGTTAGATGTAAAAATTTCACGATTCAATATCCGAATAAGGTTTATTCTTTTCAATGTATATTTCCAGACACCATGATGTCTCTGAGTGCACTTTTTGTAACGGGTACAGTGAAATGTCGTAAATTTTTCATAAACACATCTGAATAGGTTATTAAACTATTAGGCATAATGATGTGTTTAGACGAACAGGAAAATAGATAACTTGTTGAAATATCTAAATGACAGGAACAGATAATTCAGTTATTCAACTAGGCCACCTTTGATAGTCATACAAGTTCTTAATCAAATTAATACAGATTATTTTAAGACAGGATCAATTATTTTCGGATCAAAATTTAATCTACTTTGTACTTTGTACTTTTTTTTATTGATATCACTAGGGACATGTCACTATTTCAAAACTTATTTACTTCCTATGCTGTTAACCTATCTAGACAGCAAAGTGTTTCCACAATAGCTTATACATTGTTATTGATATGGTTTGAAATTATCCTAATGTTGTAATACAGGAGTGAATTTCGATCCGTCTCTACCACTGGGTTCAAATTTCAATTCGAATATCAATCTTTGGATATAGGTACATTCAATTGACGAGTGTCAAATCAGATAAAATACATGTTCATGATTCTATGACATATAGATTTAGTTTTTTTTATATCTGACAGATTATATTGTTACTATAGGTAGTATAAGCTCTCAAAATAGCTCCTAAGTAGTAAATGATAACAACTTGTATGTTATTGAGATTTACAATAACTTAATTGCAAACTATTTGACATTAGAGATAGAAATATCAGATACAATATAATAGAATGGTATATTTAGATATTAAAACAAATCATTTAAAAACGTGAATAAAAAGAAACTTCAGATACAACATATTTGAGTAAACACTGTAAAAGGTTTTCTTAGAAAATACTACTTACTAAATTCACTTAGTATTGTTTGTTTGAATCTTCCATTGATGCTTGGGACTGCAACTGGTCAGTCTGGTAAGGTATTGGGTTCAAGTCCCGGAGTGAACATCAACTGTGAGATGCAAGTACATCCAGGTGACGAGTCCCAAGTCGGACGAAACGCGCGTCCTGGATTCCACTCCTACCCATTATCCATCTTTGATTATAATGCTTATGAATTAAGGCAATATCGAGGCAATACGCACAATATGCACATATGGCCAATAAGAGACTGAACATTAATGGGAAGATTCAAACAAACAATACTAAGTGAATTTAAGCTTCACACCACTGCACAAGCAAGTGGCTATCAAGACTCAGTGGCCGAGTGGATAATGCGATAGCGTTTGAAGCGAACGGTACTGCGTTCGAGTCTCAGAGTGAAAATCAACTCTGAGATGCAGGTACATCCAGCTGACGAGTCTCAAATAGGACGAAAAGCGCGTCCTGGATTACACTGTTAGCCACTATCCATTTTCGCTTATACTACTTACTAATTTGAGAAATTCTAAATAATTTGATATTTGATTACTTTTATGTATAAATTCTAAATTATCATCATTAGATATTGTATTGGTCATTTTAAGTCACAAGTAGATCTCATCTGGACCATAATGAAAAACCTGGAAGTACTGGGCAGACTATTCATACTAGTACGAAATCCTCAACAGTGCATATTCATGACCTCGACATTAGGAATATGACACAAAAGTTTTCAGCTATACATGTGAATTCTTAATCTTTTCAGACAACTGAGCTGACATTCAATAGTGTTAATATATAACTCTTATTGCTTCACGATACTGAAAGATCATAATCAGAATTGTATTATTGATCTTTGTTCAGTATGATTGTTGTGTTTCTGTCCAGCTGAGAGATTGTATTACATACAAAAAGTATCTAATTATAATACAATATTTCTGTTATATCCCGTGGAGATTTATGAATGGTAACTCTGAGAAATATTTTTGGACCAACATGATGCGTATATTTCCTATTGTATGATTAATAAGTAACTAAACTATTCATATTCGTGTTCCTCTTATTTTAAGCTTTATTTCGACTTATAGACTATTATTATACGATTTAACATTCTTGAGTTATCTCTAGTCTATTAATTACTGTTCACCCTATTCACAGCCACATTTGGCTAAATATTATACAAATGTTATTTTCTATTTTATGGAACGATGTGGTCTGTCTGTTTTGTATATAAACCCAGTATGTTCGAAAATAATGATTCATATTGCAGAGGCTGTTATTGGTGTTCTGGACTTAACTGACTGGGCTAGTCATAAAGTACGAATGATAAGTACTGAAGATTGCTCACACAACTTTTGTGTATCATGGCTCTGATCGATAGTTGACTGTTCTCTGATTTGCGGGACTCAGCACGTTCATATACTAAACAAGGCACGTACGCACTCATAAGTTATAACAACTGGCGACGGGGTAGAAAAAAAATCGAACCAGACTGCACACATACAGTGAAAAAAAATCCCCGTTAGATAACACAATGAGAACGATAGTTTCATAAACAATCTACAATGTATATTCGATTATGTAATGTTTGTATACCGTACAAAATTGTGACTGTAACATTACAAAATATTCTTATATAGTTTATAATGACATCATCATATATGAAAGACGCTTGGTTCATGTATCCATAGAGTTATGTATTTTGAAAGGTGTTATGTAATCTATTAGACTTTAGTATTTGTTAAACGTCATTGCTGCTGTTGTATGCTATAGATACATTTGTGTGAATTAGACAGTTGTATTGTCCAAGTGCTTGCTTTATGTTTTTAATTACAAGTGAAATACTTTCACTATGTCAAGACATTTTAATCCTGTTGACCAATCTGTTAGAAGTAAAATGTAAAATTTTAAGCGGAAACTGATAGTTTGATTTACGTAGTTTTACATTGTTAGTTAGTTAAAAATAAAGATATATTAATATCAAGAGATAGTGATATTCATTTGTAAGTGTTCGTACTTTCCTGTAGTTGATCTGATGGACTGTAGTTTATCAGTCTCTTTTGATATATGTGCATCCTGTGCGGTTTGCACAGGTCAATAGCTAGCCAGATTGTGAAGCTGATTTGATCAATGATTAGGTATTTGAAGCATAGAGGACATCAATACTGGTATGCAGGTACATACTGTCTGTAACTCCGAAAGGAGACGAAACGTTAGTCTTGTGTTCTATTGCTGGCTACTATCCAACTTTGCTGACAACCGTAATTATTGAACAATGTTAACCCCTTCATTTATACGGTCAATATTTTTTATAACTTCGAATATGAATCTAGATATCAACAAATTACACCTAACGAAATAAATTTCCTTCTAGTATCTTTTCTAGAAGCTTCTGCACTCTTCTAGTCATTTGTAGCTTCACAAAACTTTCAATTGTTTGAATATAATCGAAACGTGATAGAAAAATACCTTTTGACTTTCAACCCTCTTGTTTTCTTGGTAGTTTAGATGTGACTTTAAAAAGGAAGAGAATTCATCATAGTTTCAAACCGATTTATCACTCTTTCAATATTATGAGGATACTAATTTGAACATCTACCTGTTAGATTATTATTATTGCAGTTTCTCAGTAAGTATCAGCTTCTTAAAAATCCCAGGTGCGTATTGCTAACAAGTGCCGATTAGATGTGACCACCTAATATCAAAACAGTGCACCTAATGTCGATCAATAATATATTTGTAATATCCCAATGAGTAGAAAAAATAGATTTTCTGACGTTTCGTGACTCAGTGTAAACCACTTCTTCAGAGAATAAATAACCAAATTAACATTAATCCATACTAAAACTTGATCGATAGAAATCTAATCAGCATTATAAAGGAACAGACAAGCATGACATTAATCACATGACATTAATTAATTGTAAACAACATAGCTCTACTAAAAGGTCAGTTGTGGCTACAAAAACTCAACAGTATCTCCATGGACCTTGAGTCGAACCCCGTCCATAACGACAACCTGATTAGGAATGAAGATAAGGTCTCTTTAATCGATAAACTGAGTTACTTTTTATTACTCCGTTATAACTCTACTAGTCAACAAGAGTACAAAATATGGAAAAAATACAAAGTTTATATCAACTATTTTATCGATAATACTGAGTAAATAGAAGATTATATTGATGGTTCATTGGTAACTATTACAATGATAATGACCATTATTCATTTGGGCAGATATATCAAATGTTAAATCAACTCTAGTATAAACATTATGATAGATGTCTAGAGATAATATGTAGTTATTTCAATGGAATAATTTCCTGTATTAGGATATTATTGATTTCTTGGAAGAAATGATTTATATCAGAAGGGGATTTTTATGGATGTTATAGTAATTTCAATACCAATCCATAAAATTGAGCAACTATTCACCAATGTCTTCAGTGAGTTGATATCTTCCAACAGACCTGGTTGAACTCCACTGAATACTGCTTTTCACTAGAACTCCAGAAAATACCTCATGGAGCAAGTTACTGGTGAGCATATGATCATTATTAGAAGAGGGTTTTGTGGAAATTTCAGTAGTTTTATATAGTTGAAATCATGAGTCAATTGAAGCTAGACCACCATGGAAAACCCAGAAGCACTGGACAGTCATTTCGTCCTATTGTGGGACTCCTCAGCAGTGAGCAACCACGATGCCACCTTGCGAAATTTCCATGGTTGTTTAGCTTCAATTAAATCATGATCTAAACTATTGAAATAATTTATAGCTTCTTTGGTTCATTTCTTTTTTCGATAGACAGTTTTTTTGGATTTAGTTTACTTAAACTATTGTGATCAACGTTTTGATCATTACATACTTCGTCAAAAATTTCAAATTTCAGAAAACACTTTTATATGTGTATTCGATTAGTAACATTCATAAATTATTATCTTGGTAGATTTGAAAGGAGTCAAAGTAATTAATGTACTGTATTGTACTGTACTGTACTGTACCGAATCCCGCTGTTATTCAATGTTAAAAGTGACCATCCAATAACTATGCAGAGTTGTTAATTAATATGATGCATATTGATTGATTACAGTTTTGGACTAACGGTTTTTTAATATAGTGCAAAGTTCACTATCTTTGTATTTTGAATAACCGAGATCATCAGATCAGTAGTGATTAAACATTTATGTGCACAATATTGTGAAGCTATTCAAAGATAGTTTACAAGAATACGTGACTGGAAACTTACTTCCTTTCTTATGCCTGTTACCTCTCATTGAGGAGCATAAGCCACCCACTAGCATCCTTCATTCAACTCTGTCCTGAGAAATCCTCTGCTATTCATCTTTTTCAAGTCTACTTACAATTCATGACATATTGTGTTCTTTGACCTTCCTCTTTTCTGTTTCCCTTCAGGATTACAAGTTAGTGCTTGTCTCATGATATAGTTTGATGATTTCCTCAATTTGTGTCATATCCACTTCCGACGTCTTTTCTTGTTTTCCTCTTTACTTGGAAGTTGGTTTATTTTCTCCCATAGTTGGCTCTTGCTGATGATATCTGGTCAACGGACATTCACTATCCTGTGTAGACAATTGTTTATAGATTTTTGTACATTTATGATAATAGTTGCAATAGTTGTCGAAGTTTCAGCTCCTTATAGTAGAACTTTCTTGACGTTTATTTTAAAGATTCTCACTTTAATATTAGTTGACAGTTGTTTTGAGTTCCATATATTCTTCAACTGTAGGAGTGCTGTTCTCGCTTTTCCAATCCTCGTCTTTACATCTGCATAATATCCTCCATGTTCATCGATGATGCTATCCAGATACGTCAACGTTTTCGCCTCTTCTGGAGTTTCCTCATCAATAGTGATTATGTTGGTGTTCTCCGAATGATCTTTGTAATTGGGTAGGCACGTGATTGGAAACAGTAGTGAATAAAGTTTAAACTATTTCATAGGATTTAATCCTTATGTACTATACATAATATCAATAAAGTCATCGTGATATAGATATGAATAAGTTACATTAATCTTAATATATTTAGAAGGGGATTATCTATAATATTTAACATTGACATAAATGTCATCTATAACTTTTTATTTATCCTAATCAAATACTTCGTATATGTGAATATCCTGGTAGAATAATTAAGAAATACCACCTAATTCGATGAACAAAACGATATCATAGCAACTATTTACAAAAAGGATGGTTGATCATTCAAATGATAGTGTTATGAAATCCCAGGATAGTTGTAAAATAATAGACTAGGAAGACATGAAGATCTATGAGTTTGTTTACAGTAGAATATTGTGTCTATGAAGAATTAAACTTCTAGGAAACAAACGGGAGATGAAGAATAAAGGCATCCCAGCTATGAAAGTTTTCTTTTCCAAGATTCAATTTACTTAATCTGTTTGATCATGTTTGTGCTTAATTTTATTTGCTAGAATAGTAGTCTACAGCAAAATAGAATGGTGTTGAATAATTAAAAAGAAACCTAAAGTGCTATTCACTTAGTATTGTTTCTTTGAATCTTCCCATTGATGTTTAGGACTGCAATTGATCACTCTCTTCTTGGTAGATGTGCATATTGTGCGTATTGCCTCACCCTATTGCACAAGCAAGTTGCTATCAGGACTCAGCGGCCAAGTGGATAACGCGATGGCGTTTGAAGCGAAAGGTACTGGGTTTGAGTGAACATCATCTCTGAGATGCAGGTACATCCGGCTGACGAGTCCCAAATAGGACGAAACGCGCGTCGTGGATTCCACCGCTAGCCGCTATCCATCATTGCTTACTAAAGTTGTCTTAGATCGTTTACGAAAATCAGAAACTGAAAATAAAGTTACGTAATCATCGATTTGTTTGCCCATGTGAAGCGAGTTGTATTAACTACACGAAGCAAGGTCTTTAGAAACAGATCTCCAAAAATTACCCTGCCTGGCTTTCTATACGATTACATAATTCTATCAAAATCTCAATCGTATAGTATCTATTTTAATTCTGTTCAATTTATTTCACCAGAAGCCTCCTTTAAAATTATACATACAGTCAGAATAGTCAAATAAAGGGAAATGAAAATGAGAAATCAATTTACAGCAGTGGCTGTTACTATCCGTCAGTTAATTCATAACGTTTGCGTACAAAAACAGTATGTTCAGTCTTTTATTCCTCCGTGATCTTAACTTTCCATTCTATTTTCAATAATCTATCGTTATTTCTGATTTTCCACTCACATTCTATTATTTTCACAGCTAAATAATCAGCTACTATTGCAACTTTTAAATATTCTGTTCTTAATAGGTAACAAGTGGAAAGTTATCTTTACTTTTCTAGGACACTTATCGAAATGATAATACAGTAATTCCGTATACATATTTATATATGTCTAAAAAGTGTGATTTAAGATGACGTTTCTGAAATATTACTGTTATATCGTGAGTGCGTGCGCTGTTTAATATATGTGAGTGATAAGATCGCCGATAAGAGAGCAGCGAATTATCGATCGGGCCAGTGATACACAAAAGCCGTATGAGCAGTCTTGAGGACTTATTGGTCCTACTTTCTGCCTAGCCCAGCCGGTTAAGTCCAAGAACACCAATAACAGCCTCTGCAATATGAATCCTTGCTTTCGAACATACTGGGTTTATATACCAAACAGACAGACCACATCGTTCCATAAAATAGAAAATAACATTTGTACAAGATTCAGTCAAATGTGACTGTAAATAAGGGGAAGAGTAATTAATGGACTAGAGATAACTCAAGAATGGTAAATCGTATATGTCAAAATAAAGCTTATAATAAAAAGGGACACAAATATGAATAGTTTAGTTACTTAACAATCAAACAATAGGATATATGCATGTAATATTGGTCCATTAATAGTTTTCTAAGTTACCATTCATAAATCTCCATGGGATATAACAATTACAGTTTATTGTGAGATTTGAGTTGTGTTAAATCTTGATTATTTTCATCTTTTTTTGAAATGAAGTTTCTATAATCTACACTCCTCTCTGGCTGTAATTATCTTACTATTGTAAATACTTTATTTTTCATTGAATATATCCTATGGTGGTTAAATTAAATATTTGTGTAATTAAGAGAGATAATAGTTCATTCACTTAATGAACAGACAATTCAACAGAGACTGATGGAATTTGGTTTTCAATATCAGTCAAACCAAAAAAAATAAGAAACTATGTATATTCCTTTAGTATAAATAATTGTGTAATAGATACTTATTCTTATCCTCATTAATTCCATTGAACCCTGTCTGGAGGTGTATCTCTTAAGGGAATCCTTAGCTAGATGAAACATTCAAACTTATTACCTTCTTCTAACCATTATTCAAACAGAATAGATGTAAGGAATATTGGTCCTTCTCTATTCTATAATCCCAAGTCAAATAAATTGAACTGAAATAATTAATGTTACAAAGTAAAAATAATACAAATAAGAGCTATTTTGAAGATGAATTGACCACTGTCAATGATAAGCTTTTGATTGTCTAGTTTCTATCATAAAATATTGATGTGTTCTATAAATCACATCAAATATCATCTAAACCAAAATAAAACAGTATTCTTAGTTATGTTATTATTGTATACTAAAATGTGGAGCATCTATTTTTCATAGTAATTTTAATAATTGAGATCACGAATCAATTAAAGCCAGATCACCTTGGAGAACCTGGAAGCACTGGACAGCTGTTTCGTCCTATTGTGGGACTCAACAGAAGTGCGCATTCACAATCCCACCTCGTCAGATTTCAACCTAGGACTTATCAATCTCGCGCGCGAGCGCTTAACCACTAGACCACCGAGCCGGTATTCAACGGTGTCAATGTCTAACTTCAACCAATCAACAAAATTGAGCGACATATTCACCATTGTCTTCAGTGAGTTACTATCTCACAACAGACCTGGTTGAACTTCATGGATCACTGCTTCTTACTGGAACTCCAGGAAATACCTGCTGAATGGATGCGCACTGCTGAGGTGTCCCATAGTAGAACGAAACGGCTGTCCAATGCTTCCAGGTTTTCTATGGTGGTCTAGCTTTGATTGATTCATGATCTCTACTGTTAAAAAAATATTTGAAGATAGTAAATCGTCAGTTGAATAAGAAATCATTCCCTTAAGAAATTAATTACAAGAATAACGATTCCTAGAGCTAACAAATCATCCAATGAATAACTGTTTATAATTGCAACGTTTACCTCAAATACCATCCTGAAATGTTTCATACGGTTGAAATAGTGTTAACGCTTATCTATTTACCAGAAAATCTGCATTGCACTGGAGAAGTGAATGTTTGACTTAAGATCTCAGTGTTTAGCAGAAAAATTTATAAATCATTAATAAGAATTACACACGATTTATACATTGTAAAATGTTGAAAAATAATTATCGGTGTGAAACTGTAGAGAATGTTGAGTTGAGAATGATATCATGAATGGATCAATGTGAAACCACTATTGAGAACCTGGAAGCTGTGAAGGGTTCACGCCCGAAACCAAAGGCTCTGGATTCGAGTCTCGTGTGCCTTAATCGTAGATGTGCACTGCTTACCAGTCCCATACTAGGACGAAACGGCCAGCTATTGAGTTCAAGCTCTCAACGATGGTTTAAAAAAATCACTTCCTTGATATTAATCTAAACTCAACAATCTCCACAACTTTATACTGATAATTATCATGTACTCACTAGTAACTAGCTTCATATTGGATTTCATAGAGTTCTAGTGATAAGTCATGAACAGATAAGTTCAACTGTGTCGAGTATGAGGCATTTATCCACCTCAGACAATGGTGGAAGGTTGCTTGAACTCGTCGATTGGTTGAAGTTAGACATTAACACCGTTGGATCTCTACTCAGTGGTCTAGACATTTAGCGTTCGGGCGCTAGACCTATAGATCCTGGGTTCAAATCCCGCGGGTCGGAATCGTCGATGTGCCCTATTGAGGAGTCCCGTACTAAGATAAAACAGCCATTCATTGACTCCAAGTTTCCAATAATGGTCTAACAATAATTCATTCATGATATCAATCTAATAAAAAACCACTTTTCATCAACTCGCTTCTTCAAGAAAAAATAAACAAAATTTCACTTAACTATGTTCTTTTCTTTTTTTTTTCAACTGATTGTTTGTTTGTTTTTATTCTTCGACTTGTTGACAGTTTTATTTAACTCAGCATGCAAACTGTAATGTATTTTGTAAAATTGAATGTTTGTTCAATGTTTGTTTGTATTTTTTTTTCTTCTACCATTTGCGGTTATGATTGACCTGAAATCATCTTAAACCCATAAATTCAAATATTCCAAAAAGAAAATAAGAATAGAGAAATCTAAAAAAAAAGAAAAAAAGAAAAACACAATAGAAGAAAAACAGATAAACATTAATAAGTAAAAATGTTTTTTAATTTTTCTATGAAGATGAAAAAGAAAAAAAAAATGTTGTTTTCACCTTATCCATAATGAAATGTGATTGGATTCCTTTTCTTTTTCTTCTTTGCTTACCTTATCTTATGACATCTATGACAATGATTTATAATGGGAGCTATTGAATACAATATGAAGGTATCTTAGATTGGATGGGGTTGTTGAAATGGTATAGGTTTAAAGTAATTTAGGCAAAGAGCATTACAAACAAAAATTTTTTTTTCTGTTCATATCTTGTTAGTAAACAAATTGAATTAAAATTTGAAATATTGTTTTCTGTACTTTGTTTATGATAGAACAGAAATATTTAAGTATTTAAGTAGTATAGTTTTAAACTATTTCTAGTATTTGAATCTATGGGTCAACTGAAGCTAGATCATCATGGAAAACCTCGAAGTACTAGATGACTGTTTCGTCCTATTGTGGAACTCCTAAGCAGTGAGCATCCAAGTAGTCTAGCTTTGATCGACTTATGAATTCGATTTTCTGATTTCGATTTTCATTTTGATGATACATTTATCAATAGTTCTGATTGAGAGAAATACTAGATAACACTATTGTTAGCACAAACATATTGTCCTTTGTGTGATTACGATTTATTAATTGAAATAAATTGAAGCTAGACCAGGATGGAAAACCTGGAATTAATGGACGGTCGTTTCCTTCTTAGTATAGGACTCCACAGCAGTGCGCATTCTTGATCCCGCCCGTGGGATTCGAACTTAAGACCATCACTCTCGTACACGAACGCCTAACCTCTAGATGAAAAGGAAAAAATGTTGTTTTCACCTTATCCATAATGAAATGTGATTTGATTCCCCTTTTTTCTTCTTTGCTTACCTTATCTTATGACATCTATGACAATGATTTATAATGGGAGCTATTGAATACAGTATGAATATATCTTAGATTGGATGGGGTTGTTGAAATGGTATAGGTTTAAAGTAATTTAGGCAAAAAGCATTACAAACAAAAATTTTTTTTTTCTGTTCATATCTTGTTAGTAAACAAATTGAATTAAAATTTGAAATGTTGTTTTTTGTACTTTGTTTATGATAGGATATAAATATTTAAGTATTTAAGTAGTATAGTTTTAAACTATATTTAATTTTCTAGTATTTGAATCAAATTCATATTTTGATTTTCGAGTTGAATTCATGAGTTAATTGAAGCTAGATCACCATGAAAAACCTCGAAGTACTGGATGACCGTTTCGTCCTATTGTGGAACTCCTAAGCAGTGAGCATTCAAGTGGTCTAGCTTTAATTGACTCATGAATTCTACTATAAAATATCTAAAATCGCCACATAACCCCTTCTGATTTCGATTTTCATTTTGATGATATATTTATGAATAGTTCTAATTGTAGGGAAATACTACATAACACTATTGTTAGCACAAACATATTGTCCTTTGTGTCATTTCGATTAATTGGTTGAATTCATGAGTTAATTGAAGCTAGATCACTATGAAAAACCTCGAAGTACTGGATGGCCGTTTCGTCCTATTGTGAGACACCGCAGCAGTGAGCGTCCAGGTCTTAGTATGGGACTTAGCATCAGTACACATCCACGATCTCGCCCATGGGATTCGAACTCAGGACCTTCAGTCTCATGGGTGGACGCCTAACCTCTAGATCATTGAAGGAGCATCCAACGGTGTTAATTCATAACTTCAACCATTTCACGAATTTTTTTTTAAAATCACGTAGTATTCGATCAGTGAACAGAAAACATCAAGTTGATGCAACCTACGAGTAATAATTATGTTATCTATTTTATTTAATCTCCATTTATATTATTCACAGTACAAAAAACGTAGATTGCTTTTAGTAAAACCATTTCTTTAAGTCTGTATGATGTTGATCAATCTAGAGTTGTTTGAATTTAAATTCTTGATATAGACACTCCAGAAGGGTGTGTGTTGCATGACATTACAAAGGATAATAAACTAAGTTTTATATCCTGCCAAAAGGATATACATATCCACAATTTGAAAAAACAGAATAGAGTGAATAATTTATTTTATACATGATATCATTTATTTCAGGTTCACGAGAGAAGAGGTTCCCAGCACAAATATTTTCGCTCTTTCAGGGCTCATCAGCTGAATACACCTAAATCTTAGCTATATTGTTCACAAAGCTGTTTGGTCACAGTATTTAGAAAGATCAACAAGTTATTAGTTAACATTATACCTCTTGATAGGCACAGAGACTGAATAAATCAAGTTTTAGGTTTTCCCAACAGATAACTATAAACTCACGGTGAGTAGCTGTTAGCGTCAATGTGTCTCGAACCACATTTCTTCATTTAATGAAACGAGATCATGGGCACCGATCTCAGCCGACTTCATCAGTACTATTAATTTATATGTAATTACATAACCAATTCAGTTAGATAGTTTTGTTTATGATGAGGTGGTGGTTGAAGGTAGACAACGGAAAACCCTGAACCTAGGTCTCGTGCTATTTGATACTCGTTAGCAAGGTATGTCTGTAATCTTGAAGGAACTGATGCTTCCTGACGGGTTCGATCCTGTGTCACCCAGCTTAACAGTCGGACACATCATCACTGAAAGATTTATACTAAGAAGGACATGACACAATACATTGGGCACCACTCGGTGATCCACGTATTTTCAATGTATTTAAGTCCTAAAAGAGGTCACTCGCGACCAAGATGGCTTACTTGTAACGTCTCCGACTGTGAAGCTGGGTGACATGAGATCTAATCCATCAAGGAGCATCAGTTTCCTCAAGATTACAGATCTTACTAACGAGTACCAAAAAGAACGAGGCTTACGTCCAGGGTTTCTTGTCGCCTACCTCCAACCACCACGTCGCCTCAACATAGTTGACGCGATGACGAGTCACTTAGACTAGTGGCCAAATTGCAATTTGGTCAATAGGATTCGATTTTGTCTAAGAAGGATAATGACACACAATACGTTGGTCACTATCCAGAGATCAGTCCGTTGGAAAGTAAGTTTATTTAACATAACCAAGAGACGGAAAAATATGTAGACTTATTTTACCTACTGATTGTTAATCGATTTTCTATATATAAAAATAGATGAATTGTCCCGAAAAACAAAATATTCATTGACATTTATTTTTCTAAATAATATATTTATAGCCCTATGAAGTAATCACATTATACTACTATGGATGTTAAAAATCAGAAAACTAAATTTGCGAAGGGTGATCTCATGATTATTGAAAACTAAGTTTGGATCGACCTATCTCAATAGGCATATTAAGACATAAATTGATCAACAAATTCACTTGGTATTGTTTGTTCGAATCTTTCCAAAGATGTTTATTGGCATATGTGCACACTGTGCCTCGATATAGCCTTAATTCACGAGCATGTTAAGCAAAGATGGATAGCTTCTGGCAGTGCAATTCAAAACACACGTTTCGTCTTGTTCGGTACTCGTCAGCTGGATGTACCTGCATCTCAGAGTTGATGTTTACTCTGGGACTCGAACCTAGTCCCGTTCGCTTCAAACGCCATCGCGTTATCCACTCAGCTACTGAGTCCTGATAACGCGATGGCGTTGGAAGCGAAGTGAACATCAAATCTGAGATGCAGGTACATTCAGCTGATGAGTCCAAGTGGGACGAAACGCACATCCTGGATTCCACTGCTAGACACTATACATCAAGTATTCTTGTTTTGTCCATGTTTCGACTGAATAATTCTGTGTGTACTCGTGAAGTATTGTGAATGACTTACAACCTGTTTCTGCTATAATTACTGTAAATCTTGGCTGGAAACACTGAACATTTTTATTTACTTTTTGAATACAATGAAATTGGAATGAACGAGAGTTTATGCAATCATTTGACCTGATCATAAAATTTGTCACAATTAAGAAGAATGCAGATAGTAACTAATAAAAACAAAGTAAACATTTATGGGATATAATTTTGAATCATTTGAAAGAGAAATTTATCGCAATATACTTTACTGTAGTAAAATGTATATTAATGAATAGAACGATTATTATTAATACTTACTTACTTACGCCTGTTAACCGTCATGGAGGAGCATAGGCCGCTCACCAGCATTCTCCATCCAACCCTGCCTTGGGCAATCCTTTCCGGTTCTTTCTAGTTGTTATTCATCCTATTCATATCTGCTTCTATATCCCGGCATAATGTGTTTTTTGGCCTTCCTCTTTTCCATTTCCCTTCCGGATTCCAAGTTAGGGCTTGCCTCGTGATGCAGTCTGGTGATTTCCTCAATGTATGTCCGATCCACTTCCGACGTCTTTTCCTAATTTATTATTATTATTACTAAATTGTTTTCCAGCGAAAAACTATTTATCATCGCCTACAACATCAAAATCAACTTCATAATTATGACCATGTTTGTGTGATAGTTAACTTATCCACGTATGTTTTAATTATTGATATACCGTAAAATTAATAGTAATGATAATCATGATAGAACACAAGTGTAGATATCTTCGTAAATTGTTCGTTTTATTCCCTTCAATGCAATAGGTTCCACACACACACACACAATCTCGTTCTCTTTCTATTTTTCTGTTTATGTTAATTTGGTCTTTAAACTAAAGCGGATCAAATGATACCCATTTAAATAAAGTTATGAATGACAGATATTGCAATTGTTTATAATATTTAGTTTATAGTTCCGCCTAGATGTCTATGAGAAAGAAAGACTTTTATCAACTTGTTTGTGCTTTAGTTTTGTCAAAGTAAAATGATAACTAAGATTATTTATCCTGTTGGTTCTCCCCCCTTCTTTTTTGTTTTAAGGGAAAACATAAAAGTATGCACTGTCAGTTAAAGTTGTTTTTTTGTTGTTGTTGTTGTTAAAGTTTATATCTCATCATACATATGTGATAAGATAAACCCTGTAAACCCAGTAACATAAATTTACAGTAAGTGATGAAACAAAAATTTACTGTATTATGATTGTGATGATTTATGAGATCATTCATTTAGCTTTTCTTTTTTTTTAAAATTTTTTCTATCCAACAAAATACATTATGATATGCCTAGTGACGAGAGTAAATTATTATAACCAGAGAATAGATTGTAGATTATTTTGTTATGAAACTTTTCTGTGAAATTGTTTTTACCGTAGATGATAGTCTTATATATACTTGAAATGATGAGTCAATTGAAGCTAGATCACTATGGAAAACCTGAAAACACCGGTTGACCGTTTCGTCTTATTGTGAGTCTCCTTAGTAGTGCGCATTTATGACCTCGCCTGGCGAGATTCAAACCCAGGACCTACCAGTCTCGCGTGCGAGCATATGATGAGTGGGTTTTTTCTGGAGATTTTCAGTAATTTTTATATATACCTGAAATCATGAGTCAATTGAAGCTATACCACCATGGAAAACCTGGAAGCTCAGTGGTCAATCGGTTAAGTGCTCGCGCGCGAGACTGGTAGGTTTTGAGTTCAAATCTCGCGCGGCGGGATCGTGGATGCACACTTCTGAGGAATCTCACAATAGTAAGAAACGGCCATCTAAAGGCTTTCCATGGTGATCTACCTTCAATTGATCCATGATTTCGAGTATATGCAGAAGATAGTCGGTAAGATGAATCTCATAATGAATAGATAAGAACTTTCGTTTAAAAATAGTTTCACAATATTTGGGCGCCGGGTTGATATTTCCGTGAAAAATCTTGGACCAGATTGTCAGGTGGAATGTTGGATTTACTTCAAATTCATTCGCTGAATATATTATTCCTATATAATGTCATAGTGAATAGATTTAGGAGTGTAGATCAGTTGATTCTGACTGAAAGTATTAAAAGTAACATTGATATCTAAATGTCTCAGGACAATATAACTCTCTATTTAAAATCCTTAGATAACAATAAACATCTTAAGATATATATTATAAACAATTACATCAAACAACTCATTACACAGGATATGTACACTATTGTATTCTTCCATTCATGCCTAAAATAAATACACTATTGACATAATATTAAAACTGCAGTATTATACATACGTATCTCTTTACAATAGAGAGAAATGAATAAACAATTTATTCAACGTCTCTTAACTAATAACCATTTTGAGGTAATTTTATTTAGGAAAAAATAGCCATGGTTTTCATAGACAGAACTTGTGACCAATGCTGTCCAACTGTGTCTGTTGCGTACGTTCGCGCAGCAATGTAGATTGGTGGAAGTTAAACATTAACACTATTGGATGTCAGCTCTATATGTTAAGCGCTCATGCACAAGATCGAAGGTTCTGAGTTCGATTACCGAGTGTAGGTTATCGGATGTGTGCTAGTGAGGGATCTCATACTAAGATAAAACGGTCGTCCAGTGCTTCCAGGTTTTCAATGATGGTCTAACATTGATCCATTCGTGATATTAGTGTATATACAATTTATTTAAGAACTTCAGTATATTTTGTTATTTCTCAGTCTATGTGATTTTACTTACGCTATTTCTTTGATTATGGTAATACACTAGTGTATTAACTGTAAATCAGTTTGTACTCAATTTTACGTACAACGTACATTTAACTTGATATTAGATTCAAAACATTACATGAATTTAGCAGTGGTGTAGTAGATGATAACACAAGTGTGCGGAAACTAAATTACAGAACATCTTAGTAAAATCTGAGGATCATATAGTAAATATTTCATTTACAAAATGTCAATCAATCGTCTCAGACTTCATTGTTCTTTTGTTTTCACACTGATCATCCTTTGTTCTCGTCCTCTTTTCTTTGATTTTCTTAACCTTCTGTCACCGGAGATTACACTTCTCAATGATGACATATACTATTTATATCTGTCAACATCAGTAGTACACATTACAATTAATAAACTAGATATCCTCATTATTATAAATAACTTGAAAATATATGCTACATTTTAAACAAAATATTTAGAAAATTTATCTCATCACCTTTGGGTATATTTGAACACCCTTTATTTTTCCCTTTTCTATTCATTATCTCATTGTAACATTTTAATATTACCCAATGGTTCTAAAGTCACATAGCAACAAACAATCAACTCTATGAAAGGTTTGAATTACCCAATATCTAGAATGTCAGAGGCAAAAAAATTATTATGAATGTCTGAAAATAATGTTTTTTTCTTGGATTATCTTCTGTGTAAAATTCATGTACACATAACTGGAAGAATAAAAGAAAAATGAACATTTTAGTCTTGTTACATTGATGTCAGTTACATGACTACATCATATAAAATTGAATGAGGAAAAAAAAGGAGAAAAAAAAATGGAAAAGAGTATTTGCTGGCAGTAGTTATGGTTAAAGGAGGATTGTTTTTTGTTACTGTGGTTAAAAATTTAAAAAAAATATGACATAATTACACCATATGACAAAAACATATTTCAGTCTATGCTTCTGTGTGTATGTGTGTGTGAACGAGATAGAATGAGTGAGTGAATGAGTGAGTAACTAAGTAAATCATTTTAAAGGTGATAAATTGTAACAATTGCTAAGTGAACCTACTGTGTTAATGTGTACATAAAATAAAGATAACACAATTATTAATTTAATAATTATGATTATATATTGCATTGAAATGGAATTTTACGAGAGAGATTATTTTAAATATTAGTGATCATTTGGAATCAGTCAGTCGACTGCAATGTAAGACCAGGAATACATATATGCATCGGTTCAAGTTGTTACACCTCATAAGCACCACAATATGATCAGGAAATTCATAGAAGCAGTTGTTTTAATGGTAGTAATGTATATAAGAAATGTTCTGTGTAAGGATATAACACAGGAAGAAAGAATTAATTCCTACAAAAGAAAGGTATAAAGTGATTTTAATCTCATTTTAAGGGAAGACAGAGATTCTGTACACCTATACCATTGTCATCGATTCTGAGCCATGTCACTCGGAGTCTCCAACTATTGGTTACGATAGTCACGTGTACATCTACCAACATGGTTCAGATCAGAAATTAGTGACTTTATGGACTGATGTCACGTTTTGGTTTGGCCACAGTTTAGAGTATGCACAAAACAATAATTAAGTGCATTTCTTCACAATTTAAACTGGCCAGGTGAATGAACTTGCATTCTAGTGTTGTTGTCCACTGATAAATCTCAAATAGGAAAAAAAAAAACGAGAGTCTTCGATTGTTTTGTTAGTTACTTACTTTTGAGAACTTGTGGAAATTTTATTTAATGATCATACTGATTACCTAATATGTATACATAATATCAGACATTGACTAATTTATTATTAGAATGGAGGTTATTCATGTATATATGTACACGTATTTCAATCAATGTAGCCTATAATGATTTCAATTATTTAATCTTGGAATTCCAAATTGACCCAAAAGTATGCATTACATAACTGTCATTTACAGACTAAAAATCATAAACTAATATGTAGTGCCGTGCTTCGTGAATTGTTCACCTTCATAACTGTTATAATACAAATCTTAATGGTGCATAAAATCAGAAAGCAACTACAGTTTTATCGACAAATGATGCAGGTCAGAAAGTTATAAGCACATGAGCAAATATCAGCGAGCAAAGCCAAAAAAATGACAAGCATTGGAGATGGTGGGTAAGCAAACTCCCATTAACCAAGCGTCAATTGATATTTATAGTCAGATAAAGAGTAAGTTACAGACATGTGGTGAATAAGATAAAAAGTGTACACACACATACGCTTATATAAAAACAGTTAGGGTTAATAAGTGAATAATTAACAAGGTCGAAACGGGATTCATGATGGATAGGTAAATTGACTTGTCCAGAAGCCAGAATAAGGTATATGAGCTGAACATATCGACCGACACTACAAATACTCTGTGATTTGAAAAAAGTGTATTTAAATTAAAATTTGTTATTTCTGATGAGTGACGATATGAACTGTAATCTGTAAAATACAGTATGATAACTAGTTTGGCAGAACAACATTCGTTCGCATAACTACACTATGTTGAGTAGATGATATAAGTTTAGTGTTGAAATCCACGATGCATATTTTGTCCTATTAGGGATTAGCCAGATGGAGGTATCTGCATCTCAGAATTGATGTTAATTTTATTCGTTTCGTCGAAGTTCTGAATGAACTTTGATTATTTATAGATTTTTTCGCAGTTTAATCTTACTAACTGATAATACCGGACTAACATCATCAATATAGGTACTGGTTATTGAAAAGTATATTATGTTCTCAATAATGTGACAATGTTTACCAACAAATTCTTAACTTCGAAAAGAGAAAAGGGAACATAGAATCGTCTTTATTTTCGTAGAAGTAGTCATCGGCCGATATATCACATTTGGATGAGAATATGATTTATGGACGACATTTGAGCAACGCCAAAATTTACCTACTAAGATCTAGAAGGAAGTTATAGATTAGTTTGGAAAGTCAGTATGATAATTTCGATTCATCAGGAATTAAATTATAGTTTCACTCACAGTTACATTCACTTTTGATATCCCTATGGTCACGTATTTAATCGATTTGTTATGTATAATTGACACTTCAAACTAGAATGAATATAACCAATTGTTCTTCATTCCTTAAGAACCTACATTCTACCACATTTTGTAAGTAGTTAAATTGAGATCAATTAATGAATAGTGAAGTAATGAAGTGTACTTTGTGAGACAACCTTAATTAATATTGACATTTTTATAATGAAACCAATACTATACTTGTAATTTGTTCAATGAGTAAGCAATTAAACTTCTGACGTTTTATGACTTAATGTCGTTTACGTACGTCCTCTTTTTTTTTTGAAAAAAGCACCATAACCATAATAGAGCAGTCATGTTAGTTTACATCTTTGACATGTCTCCTACCACAGTAAAACAGTGATTCAATATACAATTTAAAGTAGATTTAGATAGTAAAACCAAGTCGATATATCGAAAGTATATTATCCGCAAACGCATATATACAAGTTGAAATATACTATTGTCGTGTCAATTAACTTAATTCAATTAATAGACTTTAATAATTTTATCATTATTAAATAGAAGGGGGTTTTGTGGAGATTTCAGTATTTTTCATAGTTGAATTCATGAGTCAGTTGAAGCTAGACATCAACTCACTGAAGAAAATTGGTGAAATGGTTGTTCAACTTCGTGGATTAGTTGAAGTTAGACATTACCACAATTGGATATCGGCTCAGTAGTCTAGTGGTTAAGCGCTCTGGCGCGAGACTGATAGGTCCTGGTTTCGAATCTTGCGAGGTGGGGTCGAGAATACGCACTACTGAGGAGCCCCACAATAGGACAAAACGGCCGTCCAGTGTTTCCAGGTATTCCATGGTTATCTAATTTCGTTTGTTTTAATACATCATTATGAATATTATTCGCACAATCTTTTCGGGTGTGTTTTTGAAAAGTGTACAACATTTCGTTGTACAAGTTACAAAATGCTTAATCAAAGGTATCGTGTTCACTAGAATTATGCAGTGAAAAGAATGTACATTATTTAGATGTCGATTTACTGTACTGCTAGTTTCTAACTGGCGACTACCCAATATTTGCCGTCAGTATCAACCAAGAAGTAAAAAAACAGTAACTTGTAGAAATGCTTTGTGCTGAGAATTGTTTGGTGCCAAAAATGTATTGAATAAAGCTAATAATAATAATAATAATAATATCCAAACGTCTTTGAATAAACTCAACTCTAAACAATGTAAATTCAAATTTTTTTAAAAACGTACAAACTGAGACATTCACTGTGAAGAAGCTAAAACACCTAATGATTAATTCAAAGAAGAATCTATTTATTGACATAAGTTAACTGTTCAACCCACTATTGAAAATTCTGTTTACTGTTCCAAACTCTACGTCCAATTAAATACATCAGGTAAACCATTCGGTGGTATTCCGTTTTTAATCACTAAAGTGATATCATTGTCAGTATAGGGGTTTTAACATATTGTAGTATTTTCATAATTGAATTTACGAGTCAATCAAACAATCAATGAAGGGTTGTGAAAGATCATGAGTCGATTTAAGTTAGACATTAACACAACTAAATACGGGCTCATCGGTCTAGAGGTTAAGTGTTCACATACAAGACCGAATATCTTGCTTCCAGACTCACATTAAGAATCGTGGATGAGCGCTGTTGTGGAGCCCCATACTTGAACGAAACGACCGTCCAGAGTTTCCAGGTTTTCAATGATGTTCAAACTTAGATCGACTCATTAATTCAATTGTGAGGATAACATTTTGTTTAAATATAGTTGAAAAGTATCCTAACATATAATCTGTTCAAACTAAGATGACAAAAGTTCCTTTGAATGAAGAAAAATTTACACTTTCCACTCCATATTTTACTATTCCAGGAAATTTTGATTTATTGATCAAAAATACTCAACTTGAAGATGAAGCCAGTTTTATTTGTCAAGCTAATGTGAAAATTTATTCCACTTCAAGCATTGAACCACAATTAGATACCATTACTAGCAAACCAGCTTATCTAACAATTATATGTAAGTTGAGTTTAATTTTAATAGAAGTTCTGTACATCATTATTACTATTTTCAATAACTGTATATCGTTTAAAATAAGCTTCTCTTCATCAACATATTCATCAACTGGAATGGTATAATTCCAAAGTTACACTCTTCAAACTTGTCAGAGCTGTTTTGGTGAAGTAGAATTTGACAAATACCGTTTTATTGTAAATGATTATTGTCTATCGCAGTCCAATGTGTAGTACAATCGTTATTCAAGTTCTGATCAAGGTCATTTGATAGTTTGTTATCGCTGTGTGATAAGAATTAGTTCTGACTAGCAATACCTAAAGCACATTCTTATAAGCATCATTAAATGATTTCTTCAAATATATTTCTAAATGGCGGTGAAGGTTTGTTACCCAGCTTGAACTGGACAGGTAACGGTTTTGATGATCTTTTTTAGATCACATTATGATCAAATACTATAAATGTACAAACACTGATAAAATGATTTTAGACAAATATTACTTACAGAACATACTATTATTCAATGATAGAATCATTTTGTGAGTTCAGTTGTTTTTGAAACAAGAACTGATAATAAGCAAAGATGGATGGTGGCTGGCGGTGGAGGCCAGGAAGCGCGTTTCGTCCCATTTGGGACCCATCAGATAAATGTACTTTCATCCCATAGTTGATGCTCACTCTAGGACTCGAACGCTTTCAACTCCGAGATGCAGGCACATCCACTTGACGAGTTCCAAGTAAAACGAAACGCACGTACTGGATTCCACTGCTGGCCACTATCCATCTTTGCTTATAAAGCTTGTGAATTGATGAAATATTGAGGAAATGAGCGCAAGATGCACATATATCAACAAGGGACCGACCAATCGTAGTCCTAAACAACAATCGGAAGATACAAGCAAACAATACCATGTGAATGAATTAGTAATGTTGTTAAGAAACAAATGTTTAATGACTCGAACCTAATACTTCCCAGATTTCTATTTTAAATAATTTAAGGATATAGTAACAGAAGATAGTGCCAAGTAGTTACTCTGTCATGATATATTTATCTATGTAATCATTCTTTGTAACAAAAGCAAGTCGTTTAACACGTGGATAAAAGATAATCACTTTCTTATTTAAGTGTACATTAAGTGATGTTAACTTCAAGCGACAAAATACTTTTATCATCGTATACAGTTTAACTACAAAATTGGTCAGTGAAACATTGGACATTGTTTAATGAAAAATCAAATAAATAAGAGCCATTACTAACTTATTGTATTGGTTATTCGAATCGTCCAATTGATGCTGACAACTGAAATCGGTCAGTCTCGTTTTGGTCTATGTGCATTGTTTTCAATTTGCTTCGATATTCTTATTAATTTATAAGCATCATAATGGGAAGATTCAGAGAAGAAATAAGAATGAAGTGCACTTTACCACATGACACAAAACACTGTCTATCTGGACTCAGTTGCTAAGTAGGTAACGAGATGACGTTTAAAGCTAACAATACTGAATTGTAGTGCTGGAGTGAATATCAACTCTGAGATGCAGGTAGATTCAGAAGACGATTCAAAACATGCGTTTTGTATTCCACTGTTAGCTAATATCCATCTCTGCCTAACATTCAGATAAATGTTTTATTTCCATATATCCAATGTCAACTGTTTTATAAAGTTAATTTACGTGATATTTGATTTAGCAGAAAGGAATTTTATAGTATTTCTCAAATGCGACCGTAATTTAGATTTTAAATTCACATTTAAACATACCACCTACTTAGGTTATTCAGTGAACGAGAACTTAAGTGGGGACAATCGAACGCATTTGACTACAGAGCATCTTAGTAAAATCTGAGAATTATATAGTACATACTTCATTTGCAAAATATCAGTCAATCGTCTCAGACTTCATTGTTCCTCCGTCTCCACAGTAATCATTGTCAGTTCTCGTTCTCTTTTCTTTCATCTTCTTAACCATATCTTAGGCTTGAGATATGACTTGAATAATATACCTTTAGGTATTGAAACAGTGCTTGATCGTAAGATGTTCATGTTAGCCACCATTGTGAGAATACAGTGACCTGAATTGAATGATGAAATAAAAGTTATAAATGTGTAATATCCCACCTAGTGAATGATGAATTTGATCCCTATCTACTAAAATACCAAAGGAATATTTGAGAATTCCCGTATTTATCTTCATTACATTTATGGATATTTCTTTTTATTACTACATTTCAGTTCCTCCATCAGGTTTAACTATGATTCATTTACAAGATAGTCAACTTGAAAAGAATCATCAGACACCAGTGACTGTTAATTCCATGTATATACTTCCTAACAATCATTTCACTAATTATATAAGTGATCATAGTGTAAACCGTCATGTATATACAACAAATGAATTGAATCAAATTGTTGATAGAGATCTTAGTCGTATTGTAGCAGATGATCCTAAAACTGAACTTTTCATTGATTATAATAGAAATTATATGGATCATTTCAAACAGGCATCGGATACACAATATACATCACATAACATACCACTGAAAGAAATGTTAGTTAGGCATGAATCTTCAAGTTATACAGGTAATATGTATAACAGAATTCCTAAGATATGGACAGTAGAAAAGAAAAAATTGATTGTATCCTGTCATACATCACCGTCAAAGCCTGCGAGTACAATACAATGGCATTTAGCTGGTATATTACTGACGAAGAATTCTGATAAATCACATTCATTTTCTGATCATCAAAATTCATTAATTCATTATACAATAAAAGAACAAATTATAAATGTTTCAGACAAATCAATACTTTCATCTAACGCTGAATCAGTATTGTTTCCGAATACATCAGTAACAAGTTCAACTGATGACGTACACATGTAAGTATTCATAAATTCTTGATAGTTTTATTATCATCAGAATGGGTATTTGTAGAGACCGTAGTAATTTTAATAATTGAATTCATGAGTCGATCTAAGCTAGACCACTATTGAAAACTTTGAATCACTAAACGGCGGTTTCCGTTCTAGTATGGTACTCCTAAGCAGTGTGCATCCACGAGATGTAAGACTAGATACTTATTTGTTATGGGATAAGTTTCATCAATGTGAATCGATATGAGAAAATTGAAAATCAACACCGTAACTAGCACAAAAGTTGGGAGAATGATAAACCACAATAGTGCAACTAACAAAATAATCAGTTACGAAAATTAGCAGATAAGATTAAGCGATTGAGATCAAGTTATATTCAGAACTTTAAAACTAATGAATAAGGAATCATTTGTACTACTTTTATCAATGTTAATGCTTATAACCAGGCATAGGTTATATTCTTTTAGCATACCGTAACCAACAAGTCTGCAATTTCCAAACAGATCCAACTAATGGCCATCTATTGTGATCTGGCTGTTATTAGTCATTCATCAAATCGGTCTATTCTATTAAGTATAATAGATGCATGTGCAGAATACCACTAGTCGGTCAACAATCTACCAGTGATAAGAGCATTGTTTCTTAGATAGGGTTTTTTTCGAGCATACGCTAATGTAAACTCTGGTAATGCACAGAATGTCATACGTTGAGGAGCCGGTTTGTGCTATTGTTAATATTTCGTTAATTACCAACGTATCATTGCTCATATGACACTCAATATGGCAGGTATGTCTTGATAAAGAGTTTAAATGTCATGGATTAACTAGGTTGACATACTTATAAGAAAAACCATTCATAAGCAATTACTGTCATAGATATCATACTAGTATTTGCTTTTGTTTTCGAATCAATTATACTTATGGATCATGTTTTCTATATTTGTATGATCTGTAAAGTTGATCGTATTACGTTCTTCAGAGATTTTAGATACGTTCTGATAATAATTACAAGTTCATCAGACACCTAGATCTTCTGTATCGTGTCGGCTGACTCCAACTCTCTAAAATAAAATCTTACAACCTATGATATCTAACCATATGATCATGTATCCATACCTCAACTTGAATAAAATGTTATAATCAGAACTTGGAACTAGATATATGAGATTTCGGCTAATCAACAACGTTTATTCGGTACAATTACTCAAAACATATAGAATGTAAATTGTTGACAAAATGGATTGGAGACGGTTGGAAGAATGTTAGGGGTGGTCAAACCAAAACGTGGCATCAGTCCATTACTAACGTTTGGCCTTAGCCGTGTCGGCAGATACAGATTACTTTGTTGGGGTCCACGTGACTATCGTAACAAATGTTTGGAGACTGAGTGACATGGCTCAGAATCGATCACATTGATGTAGGTGCATACAATCTTTTTCTTCTCTTAACTATGGGATCAAAACTACTTTATACCTTACTTTCTACGAACTTATTCTTTCTCCATGTATCATATATGGAATTTTTTAACACCATTGAATTGACTATTTCTACTAACTACATGATCGTACTCTTGAGCCTACGATTTGTGGTACATTGAACCGATGCGTATATGTGCCTTCTCCTACGTTGTAGCTGACTGAATGATGTAGACTGGTGTTAAAGTTTTTGAAATGTTACACGGGAAGATACTAGACTCCATTAATCATATAAAAATATTGACCTTTACTATCATGTTATTTCTCTTTATTATTCATGATAACTCATTGACTATTTTGTAATTTTTTTTTTCCAATTTTATGAACTTTAGGCAAGTAACTCAAAGTCAATTAAATTTAACAGTTGAAAGAAAATATCAGCATTGGCAGCTCGAATGTAGCGTTAGTAATTCAAACGATTTTGTTTTAGCAAAATTACCAACTGTTACAGTTACAATTGAACCAATGTGTAAGATGGATGATTTTGTGGAGATTTTAGTAATTTAATATAATTGAAATCATTAGTCTATTGAAGCTAGACCATCATAGAAAACCTAGAAGCACTGGACGGCCGCTTCCATGTTTTCCATGGTCGTCTAGATTCAATAGACTGATGATTTCAATTATATACAATGTGTAAGATTTTTTATTATTTTTAATTTCCAGATTTTGTATAATTTAAATTAACTTACATGTTGTAATAATTATACTGAAAAGGTAACAATTGGATCTTAAGGAATCACAAATGTTAGTCTTAATGATATCAGATAATGTACTAGGGGTTTACAATGGATTTGTTTCTATGAATAGATCACATAAGGAAACCATATTAGCTTGTCATTTCATGAACATTAACTCTATGGTTCAACTGTCTCATTGATGTTGAATCAACTTGTATGGTGTTACTTATCGAAATTTACATCTCAAAAGCAATTTCAAAATCATAATTTATATTTCGAATGACATTCTAATTCTGATTGACTATGTAATAAAAAAATCCGTTCGAGAGATCGAAGGTCCTGGGTTTGATTCTCTGTAGTGAGTTCGTCGACGAGCATGTAGATCAGCACTGCTGAGAATTCTCATATTAAGGTAATAGAAATGCCTGTTGACTTATAGTTTTCAATGGTGGTCTAACTAACATTAATCCATGACGGAAATTATAAAAATTGAATGATCTCAACCACAGGCTATTTGAATTAGTCAAGTAATCGACACTGTGTGATTCATTAAAGTCAACTCCTCCATTACAAAACACGTGATTGAAACAATTCACCTAATCCATCTTACAGCAGCTATCAAAACTTTATATAGAAATTCTCAATGGTGTATTCTTAAGTTTATAGAGGCCAAGCATGTTTTATATGTTCAAAGAAGAGTGTATTCTAACTTAAGGTGGTTTAATGCGTTTTTTTATTCTCTCCATAAGGTATGAGTTTTTCCCACTTTTTTAAAAAAAATAACTCCAGATTTATCGATTGAACTTTTATTCAAGTTGACCATAACACTTCTGAGGAGTTCCATACTAAGACGAAACAGCCATCCAGAGCTTCTAAGTTTTCCATGGTGGTCTAGCTTTAATCGAATAATGAATTCAACTATTAAAGAGTATATGTGACCAGATTTTATGAGATGTGTAGCACCAAGCATCCCATTTTCTAGATCAACTCCATCTATTGAATACACAATGATTGTTTATTTACAAGTTAACTTGGTTCAGATACGATTCCTTTTTTTCCTTCTGTATCTTATTCGTTTTACTAATATCTAGACATAGAGGATGTTAAGATACAAATTATTAATCAAACAGAACAAGTAAATTTACGAGAAGGTCAATTAATCCATTTTGAATGTATAGCAAAAACAAGTCCATTAACACCAATTTACAGGTTAGTGTGATTAGCTTTACTTTAAATGATTACTAGTTTATAGAACTCTTTTGTATTTTGGTTGTTTGAATATACCCATTCATGGTTAGAACTGAAATCGATCAGGTTTCTTTTATGAATATTCATCCTGTGCGGAGATGATTGGCGGCTAACAATGGGGGAAAATTGAATTTGAGAGTCTGCTAGAATTGGACCAAGATGGTAGTTGGAGGTGGTCAACAGGAACCATTATCTCATCTCAACATAGTGCACGCAGTGTCGAGCCGCCTAGATTAGTGGCTACCTTGCAACTTGATGGATAGCATTCGATCAGCACTAAGAAGGACTTGACACGCATGACATTGATCACCACTCAGTGATCAATGAATTGTGAGAATTGGACCAAGTTTGAGAGTCACTAATTGCTTGTAAATTATTCCAAAACTTTAGGACACTCTCTAAAGAAACATATAGTATTCCGTCACAAAGTTGGAGTTCATAGGTCTGTATATATTAGTGAACCTGTGAAAAAAGTCCACTCAGATATCTAGACTTGTTTGATTTCACAGTATACAGGTTTCAAATAATTTGTAGAAACATCGGGTTGAAAATGGCAAATTTTTAAAATGATTGAACAGGATTATTCTGGTTTTATTATGGAGAGATTTCATAGATTGTTGAATTTTATGGTCGTATAAAGAACTTACCTCATAAAAGATTGAAGTTTGAAAAGTAAACCCGTAGTTTACAGGTTATACTGTAGCTGTGAGTTGTGAGGTTGCTAGCCATAATCTCCAGCTAGGTGCTTATAGTTGGACGGTCGCATTTTATAGCAAAGAAGCTGACTAGTGTTTCCTAGTTTTCAATGGCAGAGTAACTATGTCTAGTTTGTTATGTTTACATACTGAATCATTTTTAATTCCTAAATCTGTAGTCTTTTGTTGACTTTTAATGTGTTTTGTGTCACATGGCTTTGTTTATTTTTAGTGAAATGTCTATTACAGACAGACAAGGTTATTCGGAGAAACAAAACTTATCGGATACTGAGCAAGAAATAACTCATAAATAGTACTCTTGTGAGCGAAAACACAGGCAGAGATAACCCACAGTAATTTTAATACGTAATTACAGAATATCTTGGTAAAATCTGAGAACCATTTAGTAGACACTTCATTTGTAAAATATACATCAATTGTCGCAAAATCTGTCGTTCCTTCATTTCCATATCAATAACTCATTGCTCTCGTTCTCTTCTCTTTGATCTCTCCAACTTTCTGCTTCAAGCATTCCACTTTCAATCGATACTACATACTACTTATATCTGTTGATATCGGATGCACACATTACAGTACCATTCCATTATCAATTAATGTTATATCGAGTGCGTCTGTGCCCAGTTTTATATACGAACGTGCTGGTTCCCGCCAATCAGAGAGGAGTGAATTATCGTTTAGAACAGTGATACATAAAAACCGTATGAGCAGTCTTGAGTACTCATCAGCCTTGCTTTCTGCTTGCTCAGCCAGTTAAGTCCAGAACACCAATAATAGTCTCTGCAATATAAATCATTATTCTAAAAGATACTGGGTTTATATACCAAACAAACTGACCAGATCGTACCATAAAACAGAAAAGAACATTTGTACAAGATTCAGTCAAATGTGGTTGTGAATAGGGGGAACAGTAATTAATAGACTGGGGATAATTTAGGAATGGTAAATCGTACAGTAATATTCTATGGGTCAAAATAAAGCTCATAAGAAAAAAAGGGAACATTAATATGAAAAGTTTAGTTACTTAACAATTATACAATAGGAAATATACAAATCATACTAGTCCATCAATAGTTCTCAAAGTTACCATTCATAACTCTCCATGAGATATAACAGTTAAGGATTTGACATGATTGCTATAGTAATTTGATTACCTCTAATAACTGCAATTATTTGATACGACAGCTACTTTGAATACATTTCACATAAGTCCATCTGCTATGTAAATGGATGACAAATTAAATATTTGAAGCGGTTCGAACTCAGTCTCATTATCAATATGAAGAATAATAGGCGGTTGTATATAAACTTTACTGACAAGTTGTTTATAGAGCAAACACAATTAGATGAAGCCCAAAAATATACAAAAATTGATCGTTTATGTTTGAAAAGAAAAATTTAGTTTTGTCCACGTTTTTGAATAAACTTTTGATGACTGATTTCAAATGTATTTCTCATTTATGAAGTTGGACAATCGGAAATCCAGTTCCTTCTGTTAACTTCGAAACATTCAATTTGTTAACCGATGATCAATTAAAGTCAAATAATAACATTGATGATAAACATGAACACAATTTGATAGATATTCAAATGAATGCAAGTATACTACAATTAACAGTGAACAGAGCAATGCATCATAAACGTATCCGATGTTGGGTTGGTGTTGAAGCACCTGAATTATTAGAGAAAATTACAAATGCTTCATTACAAGGTGTATTATCTAATAAAGATTCAACATGTGAATCAGATTGTCGACAATTAAGAAATTCATTGAGAAAGAAATTAAAAGATATGACCTGGGTGAAAAGTGACTATCGGTTAGAAGTTACTTGTAAGTAAATATAATTGTACTTATTTAAAAGATGTTTCTTTTTCCTAAACCTCACTGAACTAGTAGGATTCCCTCCCCCCCCCCCCCGCGGTTATATTCATTTTTAAATTACATCTTGTTAAGAAATAAACCTAGCACTTTCAACCTTTAATAAAAGTAATATATGTGTTTAGTCTCAATGAGTAGGAAAATTAAATTTTCTGACGTTTCGTGACATGGTTTAGGCCACCTCTTCAGAGAAAAAAGGAACATTAAGTTAAGCTCCTTACTCTTAGAATACTAAGTTGATGAGATCATTAGAGCTTATTGCTAGGTTTTTTAGATCCAGGAGAATAAATAAATGTCTGGGTAATCAATCCACCTTTTGGCTACATTTTACCTAATAACGTATTTTTCAGGATACGACTTACGGTGAAAGTAGATTTCATTTATAATTAAGTCATAAAAAAGTCATTCATCTTTATCCCATAACTGTTCATACAAATAGTTTTACAGTACAGCTTACAGTCACCTTCTTTTTTCCAGTAAAAACATACGTTCATTATGTATACACAAATGTGAAATCACTTTGTTCCTTATGTTTAGTAGAAGATCTGTCTCACTATCAAGAAGATATTTTTAAAGGACAAAGGTTTTAAGAATCCAAAGTAGCATACAGAGATTGGAGTACTATATTGGTTGACAAATGGATCCATATAGTTATTATATATTGTATTTAGTTGTTGTAAAAATTGTCTTTTATACTTGTCTTTCAGTACCTTCTTGTATCATATTATGGGAATAAATTTTAATTTGCATGCATTTTAAGACTGTTGTAAACATGATTTCAAGTTGAATTCGAACAATCTGCAGAAATCCTTCATCCCAAATAATAATTATGTATTCACTAGAATCTACAATGAACCTGTCCGAATGGTTGACTAATTGAATTCAACCAATTACTGGGTATAACAGTCAGTCAAACAGTTGATAGGTGTATCATATATTGATTTGAGTGATGTCGAAAACGTTTTGATTTGATCGCAAACTTGTCACGACATTTCAAAGTACTGATTTTGACATCCATTGAAATAGATATTGAGTATTCATCGATTCTCCATAGTTTTTTTAATTATAGGTACATAGTGATGTTTTCTACCTTTAATATATACAGGTGCATCGGCTTCATGACTTCTGAAAGAACTCAGCTTTGATCATGAGACGTCATAATTATTACTTCAAGTCCCAGGGCAGAGTTTAAATGGTTTGAATAATTTTTTTTCCTGGTTAGCGTTTTTTTAGCAAGTTGGTTTTCTACGGGATGGGGTCGCTAACACCATGCCTAACCCTCCTCCTTTACCCGGGCTTGGAACCTGTCAGCAGCCCCCAGAGGAGCTACAGGCCGAGTTCTTTAATACATACAATCTACTAATATATTTTGAACTATATGCACAATTCTGTATAATAATGTAGTAAACAAGAATACAGGGGGGGAAACGAATGTATTTAAGCACAAATTACAGACTATCTCACTAAATTCTGATAACCATACAGTAAACAGTTAATTTTATAGACTATCAATCAATTGTCTCAATCTTAACTGTTTCTTCTGCAAATATCAGTCCATCTTCACTGATTTAATTGTTCATCCATTTTCATACGCATTGCGCTTCATTCCTGTTCTTTTGTCTTATCAATCTTCTGCCAAAATACATTCTATATCTGACCATCACCATATATTACTTACGTAGATAAAAGTAGCCCACACCACAATAGTTTTGATTATATATTCCTGAATGTGATGGATACAAAAAGTTGATATTGTCATTCAGTATAATTTTCAGGGAGGCCTGAGTAAACAGTATCATGGGATTTGCATCTTCAATATGAAACCAGTTAGTTACTCTTACTATTTTTATTACTACTACTATTATTAATCATAAATTACCCTAATACACTAAACTCTTTGTCAGGTAGAATATTTTGGTTTAAATAAAATATTAATGGTATAGTATATTACGACAGAAAACGACAAGAAGTTTCCTATTCCATATTACCACACAACAGTAATTTATGCTTATATCACGTGTATCCGTGTAGTTAGGCACACTGTAAAAGGGAAGATGTCAAATTATATATCTATATACTCTATCCAATGCGGTGTGCTTGTCAGAATCTAACCTGTTCCCCTACTATAGACATAATGTTGCGTAATACTTTTATTTTTTAGTCTATCAATGAGTTATGTATTGACTGGTACAAGAAATTTTATATTACATTTGCATGTTTGCAAAGTTTGTTTTGTTCATTTTGATGAAGCAAAGATAAACTTTTTGAACAATGTGTCATATTATAGTAAGTTAAACAGTAAAAACAAGTTAGTCTATACAGTTGACATCAGTAATTATTACTATGAAGTGTTTTCTATTAATAAGTATCAATTTGGATATTGGGTAGCAGTGGAATCCAGGACGCGAGTTTCGTCCTATTTGGGACTCGTCATCCATCTTTGATTACCATGGTTGTAAAATAAGGCTATATCGAGACAATACGCACAGTATGCACATATGCCATCTAGAGACTGACCAGTTGTCGTACTAAAACATCAATGAGAAAATTCAAACAAACAATACCGAGTGAATTTAAGTATCAATTTGATTTCTTAATTTCAAACAAGATTTAAAGATATCCAGTTTTTCTAAATAGTTGGTAATGTTGTTTTTATGGGGAAATAGGCTTATTTTGTCTTGATCAAAAAAATTTGTTGATCACTCTGCTCGTATACACTCGATTACCTGGAGTGAATACCGTTCTCTTATCCAACATTGTTTAACATCACCGATCACGATTTATCATTAGAACTTGAATGGACTGAATTTCGACAAGTAACTGATTGAATACCAGCTGTAGCTCAGGAGTCAAGCCTTCACAGCGGGTAACAGGGGTAAACAAATAAATAAGTAAGGTGAATCTTCTATATCCACCAACCCGGTTAAAGCACCGGAAATTTCATTTTCGTCCTCTCAATTTCGTAAACAACAGTAATACTATGAGAAGGCAGTGAGTAGGACTTCCTTGACAGTGATTATATACTCGTGTTCATGTGAGAGCATCATTGAAGAGGGAGTAGACTCCCCCCACTGTTGACTGTACCATAACATTCGGGGGCCCTGTTCATATAATCATGAATAGTATTTCCTGAAACGGTTTATACTAGGACAAAACTTCCCATCCAGAATTTCAATGTAAGTTAATTAACTGCATACAAAACATGTTTTAGCTTTTGATTATTTCATACATGAAATAACCATTTTTCTATGTTAAACCATTTGAAACTTTGAAATTGAATCTTTCTTTCTGTGACACAATTAATTAGCCTAATCTCTTTCTTTGAATTGTACACTATGGGTGAAAGTATACACTTTCTTGTTTTTATATTCTAATCACCCTCATTTTGAAAACGGATCAAAAAATTGAAATTTGATTCATTTATTAAACTGAATAGCAATAAGCGAATTATAAACTAACCGCCACAAATCATTTAAAAACAAAAAAAAATTGAAAAAAAAAGAAACTGGACTTCTTTTTCCCCCCTTTTTATATGATATTGCGTGATGTATAAGGCCCCAGATCTAAATTTTCTCTGCTTAAATATTGAAAGTTTTGTAGCCATGGTGAAAGAATAAAAAGTAATGTGGGTTTCAAAGGGTTATATTATTATGTAAATTAAAATAGTTTTGTATATGCGTATATGTGAATTAGCTGATTTACAAATAAGGTATAAGATTAAATATAAACGATACATTCAAATACCCGTTCCATAATTAGATGTCTTCTTTATTCCGTTGCTATTGATACTCTTACTACTTCTATCACTATGGGATTTGACTCGACAACTGCATCTCTGTGCTAATGTGGTATAGCAAGTTCAACTGATGTACAAATGTGCGAAGTTCTATGTTGTGACTGATTGACTTTATTCAATTGACAATTGAATATAACTATGAACTTTTCTAAGCAAACATGGATAGTGACTAGCAGTGAAATCCAGGACAAGCGCTTCGTCCTATTTAGGACTTGTCAGCTGGATGTACCAGCATCTAAGAGTTGATGTGCACTCTGGGATTTGAACCCAGTACCGTCCGCTTCAAACGCCATCGCTTTATCCGCTTAGCTAATGAATCCTGATAGCCACTTGCTTGTGCAATGGAGTGAAGTTTAAATTCAATTTCTATTGTTTGTTTGAATCTTCCCACATCAACTCTGAGATGCACGTATATCCAGCTGATGCGTCTCAAATAAGACGAAATGTGCAACCTGGATTCCACTGCTAACCACCATCCATCTTTGTTTACAATGCTTGTGAATTAAGGCTATATCGAGGCATTACGCACAGTATGCACATATGCCAAGTCCTAAACATCAATGGGAAGATTTAAACAAACAATAACAAGGGAATTTATGGACTTTTTTGTGTGTTTTATTACTTGTTATTACATAATCACTCAGTAATTATTAATTAGCGTTTGTCATGCAAGAATGACAACATATTGCGGAATAAAACGAATTCATTTTGGTTCAGTTTTTTCCAAATCTTTCACATACATATTGACTTGTATGAATAAATCAAATGTTTTACCAATGTTATCTTGTGTATAACATGTAGAACGTCATTTAGATCACTAAGGAAACAAGCTCTTCTAGATATTTTATGTATTCATACAACTTGAATATTTTTATGTAGAAGTGATAGGTAACAAAGAGACTATGGTGGATTAAGTTAAGGTCTCTCTTTCGCATAATCCGTATATTATTACCTACTAACGCCTGTTACTCCCAATGGAGCATAGGCTACTGACCAGCATTCTCCAACCCCCTCTGTAATTAGGCCTTCTTTTCTAGTTTTACCCAATTTTTGCTCATTCTTCTTATGTCGGTCTGCATTTCTCGGTGTATGATGTTCTTTAGTCTTCCTCTTTTCCTTTGGCCTTCAGGATTCCATGTGAGGGCTTGCCTCGTGACGCAGTTGGGTGCTTTCCTCAATGTATGTCCTATCCATTTCCAGCGCTTCTTCCTGATTTCTTCCTCCGCTGGATGGAATCTGGTTTGTTCTCTCCCATAGTAGGTTGTTGCTGATAGTATCTGGTCAACAGACCTGAAGTATTTTGTGTGGACAACTGTTAATAAAGACTTATATCTTCTGGATGATGGTTTTCGTAGTTATCCACGTCTCCGCCCCATACAGTAGAACTATATAAATCCTGTATGACCATAGAAAGTATTTACAACAAGTTTTCACTAATGAACTAAATGACTTCATGGATGTCACACATAATTATCCTTTTTTAAAATCCAGTTCTTTTATTTATACAAACGAGTCGATATATAGAAGATATAAGGCACACAAAATGAAATGAAAAACTTTATTTTAAGTGATTACTGCTTTTGCTTGGAAAAAGTTCGACTCCCGGCAGCGTAGTCGTAGTAGCGAACCATTGGAGGAATCCCATACTAAGAATGTGTTTTATTCATTCATTTCATACTCATCACTTTTCTTGATATTTTGACGCAAAAAGTTTTTGGAAATTAGAAAATGATTAGAATGGCGTTTGTGGAGATTACAGTAATTTTAATAGTTGAATTCATGATTCGATGTAAGCTGGACCACCACTGAAAACCTTGAAGCACTGAACATACGTTACATCCTAGTATGGAACTAGTGGAGTGCAATCCATTTTGGGTAGAGAAAAACATCTACCTCAGATAATGGATGATTAGTTGCACAGCCAATCATGGATCGATGGACGTTCGACATTAACATCGTTGGATACCGACTCATTGGTCTGGACGTTAGACGTTCGCTTGCGCAACCAAAGGTTCTGGATTCGAATCCCACGTGTGTGACAGTGGACGTGCAATATTATGGAGTTTGCATACCAGGATGAAACAGCTGTCTAGTGCTTCCAGGTTTCCAATAGTTGTCTAGCTTACATCGACTCATGAATTCAACTATTAAAATAGTAAATGATAATGTTATTTTTCTTTCTCATATCTTCAGCAGGTAACATTTAACTGATGAAATCATACTGTACTTTTGACAGTATTCTTGATGTTTGTGTACTTTATTGTTTGTTGTATAAAATAATTCTAATAAGATTCCTAATAGTCATAAGCTAAGGTTTATATCTTGTCAAGTATAATAGTAAAACAATCAGAGATACTATATATATTATTCAGCAATCTCTTCCGTTACAGATGATTAATTGTTAACCTTATTTTGTTTTAATGCGTAAATGATACCTATATTCATTGTTTACAATAAAAGAAATCAATTCATTTCATCTATCCTTTGATAGTTGTTATTTCATTTACAGTCGAATAGCAATCAAGTTCAAATAAATATTTACGTTTATCAGAATGGGGTGTTTTGTGGAGATTTTAGTCATTTTATAGTTGAAATCATAAGTCAACTGAAGCTAGACCACCATGGAAAACCTGGAAGCTCCATGAGGTATTTCCTTGAGTTCTAGTGAGAAGCGGTAATCAGTGGAGTTCAAGCAGGTCTGTTGTGAGACAGTAACTCACAAAGACATTGGTGAATGGTTGCTCAATTTCGTGGATTGGTTGAAGTTATACATTAACACCGTTGGATTCCGTTTCAGTGGTCTACATGTTAAGCACGTTTGCGGGCGCAACTGATAGGTCCAAAGTTCGAATCTCGTGAGGTGGGATCGTGGATGCGCACTGCTGAGGAGTCCCACAATAGAACGAAACGGCCGTTCAGTGCTTCCAGGTTTTCCACGGTGGTCTAGCTTCAATTGACTAATGATTTCAACCATATAAACAATATATAGTCTTCATAAAAACCCATACGTATAACAAACATTTTATTTTTATTGGATCACATTTCTCTCCTATTATGTTTATTAATTTTTTTATTGGTTTCCAGTTAATGTTGAATAAATAGATTTTGTCACTGTTCACAATCCATTAAAAACCAACATTATTATTATCACATATGTTTAAAAACCAGAGCAAGCGGCTATTAAGATTTAGTAGCTGAGAGAATAACGTGATGGCGTTTGAAGCGAACGGTATCGCGTTCGAGTCCCAGAGTGAACATCAACACTGAGATGCAGGTATATCCATCTGGCGAGTCCCAAATAGAACGAAACGCGCGTTTTGTATTTCACTGATAGCCACTATCTATCTTTGTATAATATCAAATTTGTTTAAAAACCAGAACTGTGACATATATTGAGCATTCATGTATCGTGAATGGCAAGTGGCTAATCTGTAAAGTATTCAGTATAGAAATATCATAAGTTAATAGAATAAGCTAAGTAAAATATATTCAATTACATTGAATTTCCAATAACCATCCTCCCACCTTTTACTTCAAAGTTTATTTCAGTTATAGTTACCAGAACTAAACTACATTTGACAAGTCTCTTTGACATTTCTATATTAAAGAGCCATAACATTACTCTTGGTAATTTTTGACTAACAATGGCAATATATTACTAGCATATATATATATCCGTATGGCTGGAAGTAATGAGATATGATCAAGAAAATATATAATTTTATAGATTTATGTAAGAAAAGTAAATATGTAAAGATTTAGTATTCAAGATTAATGGAAATATATTTTCTCGTCCATGTTTCCTGTGGATTTATCATATGATTAGAGACATTTGACAAAGTATTTAAATGATTGTTGTATGTGCTACTGATCACGATAGATATAAGTAGTATGTATCATCAATTGAAAATAAAATGCCTGGCAGCAGAACGTTAAGAAGATTGAACAAAAGTGAACGAGAACAGAGGATGATTGCTGTGGGAATGAATGAACAGTGAAATCTCAGGCGACTAACAGATATTTGCAAAATGAACAGTCATGTTTGAGACAAGATATTGAAAGTGGGGTATTTACTGAATGTTTCTCAGATTTCACTAAGATGTTCTTGAATTTTGTATTGAAATACATTTGATTGTCTAAACTTGTGTTCTCGTTCATTATACTATTAGATTTTGTAATAGTTATTACTGGTCAACATGGTTTCTATGTAATCCTCATATAATTGTTATGATCATTGGGTTCATATTTATGTCTTTTAGTGTTATAGACGATTTTGTTATTAAAATCATAACTCACTTTGTGTAGGATTATGATTTTCGAACTACTTAGTTACGGATTCATAACAAATGTTATATTTTAAATTCACTCAGTATTGTTTGTTTGAATCTTCTCATTGATGTTTTTACGACTGCAACTGGTTAGTCTCTAATTGACATATGAGCATACTGTGCGTATCGCCTCGATATAGCCTCATTTCACAAGCATTGTAAGCAAAGATGAATAGTGCCTAGCAGTGGAATCCAGGACGCGCGTTTCGTCCTACTTGGTACTCGTCAGCCGGATGTACCAGCATATCAGAGTTGATGTTCACTCTAGTGCTTGAACTCAGTACCAAATGGGTTTCCACTGCTAACCACTATCCATCTTTGCTTAAAATGTTATATTTTGTTTTCAGTCAATATTAATCGAAATATTCATGTACATAATAGAAAATATCCTTCTTTTACAACTGTTATATAAATGCTATAACTAATGTCTACCAACCATTAAGCATTAGATTGATGGAAGTCATTGTATGAAACACACCTACCCCCCCTCGCCTAAACAAGAAACAATCTTTCAATGACAAACTATGGAACAAATATTTAGTCAAAATACTTTTAAATAACCATTTGGCAAAGACTAAATTACAATCTATTATCATCAATGAAACCATGCCAGTTTACAGGCAGGCGGACATCTTGTTGATGTTTGAATGGTGTAGTTAAGATCATTTCGTGTACCATAATGAATTAATTAGAATCATCATCTTCAACTAGAGGAAGTAAAATGGAAACAGATAGAATGAAACAACAAAGCAATAATTACTAAAACATGTCGATCAGGTCAACCATAATGTATGTTTCTCAGTTATATATTGTTCATGTTATATATTATTCAAATTAGTCAGGGTTGTCAAATATGGTGTTAATGTAAATTAATAGCAAGTAGGTGGTTTTACTTAGTGAGTTCAGTATTAGGAAGGACTAAACACATAAAGTTCTTATAATCTGACTTGTGGAATAAGATACAGTTACAGTTGTTGGAATCATTTAATGCATTTTCAAAGGAGCAGTATACATCAATGCAGCGAACAAAGGATGAAAGTGATTTTATCTTATGAATAGATTGTAGTAGATTATTCCAGAGTCTAGAAAATTTACTGCTAAAGTAATTCATACAGATAGATGGTTTTGAATGAATTTATTTCACTAGCGACAAGGAGTTATGGATGTCAAAATCAGAAGTTTCTTCATATTGAATGACTTGATTGGATATAAACAATAGTTTATTAAGTATTTTGAAGAAAATGATCAAATTTACTTTAAGTCTCCTCTTCCGTATAAAATCGAGCCCAAGTTTATTACATCTAGAATTATAATTCAAAATACAATCATTCCAGGAATTCGAAGTGTATATCGTCTCTGTATGGATTCCATCCTTAATTTATCTTTTATGTACACACTACCAACAATAAACATGTAGTATTTTAAGAGTTGACGAACACACACACTTTAAGATGGTGGTTTTAGGTGGTCAAAAGGAAACCTTGAACCCGAGTTTCGTGCTACTTGACACTTGTCCCCAAAGTGAACCTGTAATCTTGAGGGAACTGGTGTTTCCTGACGGATTCGATTCCGTGTCGCCCAGTTTCACAGTCAGAGACGTTACCATAATTTGTACATCAAAATATAGTATACTATCCATGTAATAATTATATAAATAAATAAGTGTTTCCACCTTAATTGTCTAAAACTTGTAGTAAATAGATCATTCTTATCCACATTTTACTCCTTGTGAACAATACAAATGGGGTTTTTATTCATAATAACAGCTGCCCAATATAAACACGATTCAATATAATGAGGAATATATATATATACATGAACCATTCTATTCATCTTAATACAATACAGAATGAGTATAGGCTATTAGGCTTTATTATTCATCACCTTTCTCTATTCCATTGAATAAAACTTATGTAGGTTATTATTTTCCATGATATTCACATCCATAGAAACAATTAAGGTAAACCTTTCTATTATTAGAAGTAGAAAAACAAAAAATATAGTTTAGAATAGATTTAGAATAAGAAGAAGGGAAGTGTTTTATTTATATGTTATTGTTTAAATGAATGTTAAGTTCAATCTATTCAAATCTGGGTATATATACTGGAAATCACTATTGTAATGAATGGGAATATAAATGAGAACAATCAAATGAATGTGAACACAAAATTATGGAATATCTTAGTAAAATCTGACACATATAAAGTAACTGCTTCATTTGAAAAGAAAAATGTCAATCAATCGTCTAAGACTTCACTGTTCGTTCATTTCCACGGCAATCATTCTTTGTTCTCGTTCTGTTTTGTTCGATCTTCTGAACTATCTGCCTCCAGGTATTTCATTTTTGATTGATGATACATACTACTTATGTCTATCAACATCTGTAGCACACACTACGCTACTATTTAAGGCCAATTAACGTTTTTAATAATCTGCCGGTTGGTCCTATGCTACATCCATTGATTCTTTGTGAAGCAATGGAATTATATTACAAAGGTTTTAATGTTAGTTTTTACTTTTTAAACAGATTGAAATGTTATACATAAGCAGCATAAATATTAGTGACAACCTAACTATGATGATCTTTGAGACTTGAAACCACACATGTGCCATAGTCATAATACCAGCGACTGTAGAAACCTGAAACCAAACAGTTGATCAAATTGTTTTCAGTGAAATAGTACTTTACAACATGTACAAACGTACAATATTGTTTTGAACTGGATCCTTATCAAGTATACTCTTATACTTTGACATATTTATATCTATACATGACATAATAAGTTCATCAACAGAATGTTTAACTCATTGACCACAATGAAAGTGATTGCGAAACGATAATTAATTAACAATTATGTCGAGTATGAAACAGTTATCTTTTGCAGGCAGTGAATGTCTGTTGCAGAATATTGTGAATCGATTGAAGTTGGATATTGATAACATTGAATGACAGATCAGTGATCTAGAAGTTAATTGTTCATGTGCTAGTCCTCAGGTCGTAAGTTCTATACCTTAAGGAAACGGTCATTCGGCGCTTTGATCTCTTTAATAGTGATCTACTTTAAATCAACTCATGATTTGAACTATGGAAAAACTATACTAAAATGCAGAATAACTTATTCAATATTGATGGTGATATTTTAATTATATATGATTTCTGTATTTGTTGACATTTATAACAGACGGTCCTGAATTTTCGAGTCCTTCAAACGATATATTATCCGGTGAATTAGGTCAAATAATTCATTTAGAATGTTCAGCCAACTCAAATCCCGAAGCTGATGTATCCTTATATTATATTGGACCAGAAGGACAAATTCTGTTAGAAGAAGTAACTAAATCGGAACTAACTCAATATCAGCATCATTACAATCGTCCAGTAGATTCTAAACACCCAAAATATCTGGTTTGGAACAGCGAAACGGAATATGCAGAATTTAATATAAGTATTGTGAAAGCAGCTATTCATTCGAGCGGTAGAAAGGTAATAATTTGTTCTATAATTACTCATTTCTACTTGTCTGAAAGTACCTAAATAGAGACAGAATGGTTACTTCACTTGTCATGATTTCAAAATTGAATGCCATAAATCAACCTGAAGTTAGTCACATGTCACGAAATACTTTTCCAGTGTTCCTTAGAGTTTTATGATACTTCGAATGATATTAGTACTTGGCAAAAACAATATTGATATAAAACTATTTTCCGTAAACATTTTAACCAACTAAATCTATGTAGTACTGTTCAATCAGTACGAATTAATTAAAAGAAGGGACATCAGCCTAGTGACTTCCGGAGGAACTCGGCTTTCATCATGAGGCGTCACAATTCTTCCTTCAACTCTCCGGACAGAGTTCAAAAGGTTTGAATAACATTTTCTGAGTAGTGTTTTTTAGCGAGTTGGTTTTCTACGAGATGTGGTCCCTTACGCCGTGCTCAACCCTCCTCGTTTATCCAGGCTTAAGACCGGAGGAGCTACAGACGGAGTTCAGTACGAATTATAACAATGGAATAAGCAGATTTTTGTGGTAATCACATCACCCAACAGTTGTTGCTACCTTGACACGGTAGTCAGACTTGCCTACCGTGATGAACGAATCGGATATGAACAACCTGGAAGTGATGACCACCCACATACCTTTAACAGAACTAAAAATCACCATAAGAATGTATTCACTTATCCCAACCATTCTGTTACTCAAAATGATTAAGACAATGACAGTTAGTTAATTCGCGTAACCGCGAAAAATTCAAAACTAACAGTCATGATAATATGACAAATGGATTTACTAACTATATCATTTGAGATCATTTTAGATCCTACTGTTAGATCCATTTTACTGTTTGCTTTTAATCTAGCTATTGGGTTCAGATATAAAACAAGTTTCACATAAATTACATTTAACAAGTCATGAACAATTTGGCTTTTATGCTTGCATTGCTCAAACAACCGGTTATCCATCCATATATCGTACTGTCTATGTAGGACAGGCTGGTAAGTAATTTTTCATACTTTTAACTGACTTATAATAAGATATATTTTCTTCGAATGGAAATCCTTACACTATTCAAAAATTCAGCACGTAATTTTTTAATGAGAAGTTTTTACGACAGACTAACATGAGATTTTTCTAAATGTGTCTTGAAGTGTAAACTATTTAGATAAATAGATCATATTGAGATGGTGGAGAAGATTTGTAGCTGAAGTGGATGATTTGGGTGAAGTTTTGTTCTCTGAGGTGGATGGTTTGTTTGTGGAGATTTTACTGTTCTTCTGAACAACATCAGCACAAACTTCAGATAGAAGTGGAGTGTTCGAAATTCTCGTTTAACCTGTCATTGTCTACTTCTTTTTTTGAATGTATCATACAAATGAGATGGAGGTCGATAAAACAAGCTGTGAGTCATATGAGGAAAAATTCAAACACTCCATTTCTACCTGAAATTTATGATGATGATATTGTTCAGAAGAACAATGAAAGCTCCACGACTAAACCATCCAGCTCAGAGAACAAAACCTTATCTAAGTAAACCAAACGTTCACTAAATGTTAGCTCTTAAATCTGTTGATGAAATCATTGATAACCAACAAAGACCACACTCCAAGCTTCAACCGACTATTGTACAATACCAAAATGTCTCCTGAAACATCTGATGTAATTGCATATTTCTTGGCTTATTTTTGTCACGAGACTTGAATATAACATGTCTTTGTTCGGTTGACTGATTTCAATAGTTAATCGGTCAATATCGATATGTAGAGAATTTATAGCTTAGGATTCAATAGTTTCCACGAGGTAATTTCTTCTGATCAACTTTTAATATTTAAACTTAAAACGTTGAAAGAAACGTACTTTCATGATGTAGTTTATCGTTTCTGAAAATACCAATGAATGATAATAATTTCTTGAATGATAAAGGTATTTCAGAACGGGTTTTGTGGATATTTGAGTATTTTCATAGTTGAAGTCATTAGTCGAATGAAGCTGGACCACCATGGAAAACCTGAAAGCACTGGATGGCCGTTTCGTCCTATTATGGGACCCCTCAGCAGTGCGCATCCACGATCCCATCTCGCCAGATTTGAAACCAGGACCTACCAGTTTCGCGCCAGAGCACTTCAAAATATTCTTAGAATTCTAGTGAGACATCATGATTATTGGAGTTTGCAAATTTTACGAGTGAATTAGCTGTTATTAGTCGCACCTGATAATTACTACCCTGTATCCCAGATATGATTGAAATTCATCGAAATTCTAAATGACTGTTACTGTTTTTGTAAGTTTTCGATGAGCCTATGAAATTACGGCTTGATTATCAGGCATACTTTATTATTATTTATTATTTGAACACGTTAATATTGGTACAAGGGAGAACCAGATAGATGTGTGCCACACAAAAAAATTGTCATTTCATTTAAATGTGTGAAGGTTATGATACTGTCCGGGTGTCCAGACCGATGTAAGTGGCTTTCATAGGGGTTCACACCCCGATCCTTTGACCTAGAGGTCTGATCCACAATGCAGTGGAGCATCGTAAAGAGATGCAATACCATGGGAGCAGGCGACCAGAGATTGATTAATACGCCATTTGTTCTTTCAGGATACTGGATCCCATTTTTACCATCGGTTTGGGATCAGGGTTGTTTAACTCTCCTAGTTGGACTTTCCGTGTCCATAAACCGGTTTAAAGCGCCGGACATTTTCTTTTCGTCATTTCAGTTTCGTAAACAACAGTAATGTCACGAGAAAGCAGTGAGTCAGACTGCTCTGGCAGAGGCTGTAAACGCGTGGCCATGTGAGAGCATTTCGAGCGAGTGGGCTGGCCCTCTCTCTACTCTCGGCCGTACCGGGGCATTTAGGGGCCTTACTTACTACTCACTAAATCATCTAATCACTCATCTATGTACTATTTATACGGATGAATTATCAAATATATTATGTATCGTGGGTTTTTTCTCCTAATTAAACTCAGAGAAAGTTCAAAATATTCATAAAATAATCAACTTCACTTTCATTGAGTTATATAAAATTCAGAATAAAACTAAATTAATTTTACGTAATTTGCCCCCCCCCCAAAAAAAAAAATTTTTTTTCATTTTCTTTGACATTTTCTGAAGAATCGCCAAAAATTTTAAAAATTGATCAATCAATTTCTTTGGATGGAACATTCGCTGAATTATTTTGTACAATCTATAGTATTCCTAGACCTACTGTACATCAAATTACATGGTCAATAAATGGAATCTCTATCAAACCGGATAAAAGGTGAGTAGTATAACTAAATGAAAATAAAATATTTGAATTCATATATGTTTTTGGTCATTTGAACATGATTGTCTTTTAATGGCTTGATAACTGACTGTAATAAGATCGGATAAATGATCGTTATCTAATGATTGCTGTTGAAATATGTATCCTAGCTTTCTGCGTATATTTTGACGGTTATTGTATTGCAATAAACCATAGAAATGATTAAAAAATGTTGCATAATCAAAATGAGGTGAGTGTTTTGTTAAGAGTAATGCCGTGGACGGATAAGAACCAAAAGCAGTTAATTGTATGAGTTTATATCATACATGTTAAAGAAAAGGTGACGATATTTTGGGTAATGTTAACTGATTACACTATATTTTTGGATACATATAGTTGGTTTTCTAGAGCACATTCCTATGGCCTCAGATGTGCAGATAAGGGCTACTCTTAGTACTATGAGGTTTGAATAAAACCGAGAAAAACTCCCATTTCGATTAAGAGTTCAGTATTTAGTAAATAAGAAAAGAATATACTAATTACAGAATCATTTCATTCTAATACCTAATCATATTGATATATCATCTCGAACTACCAAGCGAAAGACCCTTCATATGCCGAATTAAATTAGTGTGCACTAGTCGTGAAGCCCATTATTATTATCTTATCATTGATTAACTGTACTATTACTGAGTTTAATAAATCACTAAGCAACAACTTATCAACGTTAAATATCCTTTCAGAGGTTTGCATCTAGTTAATAGGTACGTTGTGTACTAGAAGAGCATGTAAAATAACATCAGTAAGGCTGACTGGAAAAGAGAGGTACGAAAGAAAAAAAATTAGCCAACGATTTAGCAAATACACAATGCACATACATTCATTCATAAAACCATAGACAACAATAAATAATAACACAAGCCTCAGATTAGGAAACTCTTGAAATCGAAACCAAAAATAGACAGTCCAATTTTCTACACTAATAACTAACTACTATGTTTTGTAATAATAAAAAAAGATTATTTACTCGATGGAAAATGCATGTGTGCGGCCTATGCTCCTCCACGAGGGGTAACAGGTGTAAGTAATGTTTTGTCATACTTTATATGAATGCATTTGGATGTTACATAATCAATGAAAGTTGTCGATCATATTGATTCAAATCTGATAACAATATTAATGAATAAAAATTTATTATAGAAAAGCAATAAAACTATATGGCTTATTTACATTCAATCGGTATAAAACTAAATTATCATCTAATTTGTGTAAGTTCATTAACAGACTGAGTTATAAAAAGCTTGAATTATGCAACTTCCTTAGTTCCCATACCCCCTATAATTGTTACTGCAGAAACAAATGAATCCCAATGGTCAAATAATATCACAGGATCAACTGACATCTTTCACCATGGTGAAAAATTCGATTGAGAATGGTCACAAGGTTGATATCAAGTCAGCATTTGTAGTGTTGTTCAATAGCCTTCAAGGATATGTCTCAACCAAATATTTCGCAATGGAGGAGGATGTCTGTTGACACTGTGATCTTCTTTGACTTTGGGATTCATTTGTTTCTGCAGTCATTTGAGTATATGTTTCATTACCCTTTTTTACTAGTTAGCGTATTTTAGGGAGTTAGTTTTCTACACGATGGGGTCGCTAACCCCATGCCTAATCCTCCTCCTTTACCCGGGCTTGAGACCGGCAGTAACTCTAAAAGAGCTCTAGCTGTCAACTAATTTCAAAAAGGGAATCTGTAATACGAACATCAAGACAGCCCTACTCTACGGAGCTGAAACATGGAGATCTACTACACCCATCGTCAAGAAGGTACAAGTATTTATACACAGTTGTCTACGCAAAATACTCAACATTCACTGGTCGGATACCATCAGCAACAGCCTTTTATGGGTTAGGACAAATCGGCTTCCATCTGAAGAGGAAATTGGGAAAAAACATCGAAAGTGGATTGGAAATACATTGAGGAAGTCACCAAACTGCATCACAAGGCAAGCGCTAGCTTGGACGTTTGAAGAGAAGTGGAAAAATAGGAAGGCCAAAGAACACATTATGCCGGGAGATTGAAGCAGATATGAAAAGGATGAATGTAAAGTGAAAAGAACTGGAAACGATCGCACAAGACAGGGTTTGATGGAAATGCCGGTGGGCGGCCTATGCTCCTTCATCAGGGGTAATAGGTGTAAGTAATTAGTAAGTAAACCCATCACCCTTACTTGCAGATCACGATTGCTCATCCCTATATACGTGTTTTTGCACATAGATGTAAATTGATAAATACAGTGGTATGTGACGCATCCACTTACGTGTTGTTTGGTGTTTTGGTGAACCATGGACCTTGCCTTTTCAATAATGACAAGTTTCGCTGTATAAAATGTCCTATTGACGGTTAATTTAAGTCTCCATTTCAACATGAGACTATTTGAGTATAGATATATGATGATCAGATTGCTTCTCTTCTAATTGTAATATCAACCTTTTTCAAAAGGGACTAATTGTTACAAATAGAAAATTGTAGAATAGAAAAGTTGCCTAACTGAAAAAAAGATAAATGCAATTCCCTGTTGAAAGGATAGATTCATATTAATTTAAAAGACAAATTTAGGGTATAAAAGGATTCAAATTTATTGAGTATTTGTAAAAAAGATAAATCTGTTTAGTTTTTTTATTCATTAACGGAATGGCAAATAGAAATTAATCTAGAACTCAAATGAAATATCTGATATGTAGTTTTCTTCCCAGGGATTACTATTCAGTTCACTTAGTTACATAAATGTAACTAGCTAACTAACTAACTAACTTACTTACTTACGCCTGTTACCCCTCGTGGAGGAGCATAGGCCACCCACCAGCATTCTTCATCCAACTCTGTCCTGAGCATGTATAGCTATACTTCTATCAATAATAACTTTAATTGAATCTATTCAAGCAAGATAGAAATGAAATGATTTATTAAAGTTAATATCATCCATACAAAGATAATAAAGAAAAAAACTTTAGGTCTACTGATGATTGATTGAGCAGTATATTATGTAATGTTAAACTGAATCTATTCAGTCTAGTAAATAAAAACTAAGCCTAAACTTTACTAAAAAAAGACAAGTGATTAATATCTGAAGTAAAATAGATGCTTTTTATCAATGTCATATTTATTCATTTGATGTCACAGTAATCTTATAATGAAATGATCTTATATTCTATAGAGCATGCAATTGTATTGTATATTCATAGTTGACATGATGAGTCAATTGAAGCTTGACTACCAAGGAAAACCTGGATTCGAATCTCGTGAGGCAGGATCGTGGATGAGCACTGCTGAGGGGTCCCATAATAGGACGAAACAGCCGTCCAGTGCTTTCAGGTTTTTCATGGTTGTCCAGCTTCAATTGATTTATGATTTCAACTATGAAGATACTCAAATATCCACAAAACCCTTTTTGATTGTATTGCATATGTATAGTAGTGCAGCGAGGATTTGATTATATTCAAGCTTTGAATAGATACAACGGATGTATATAGTACTTTTTAGCATTCTAGTTCAATGATAAACTTTATACATAAGATATTTGAAGACAGTAAAATGACCAGGCGTTCGCATGTGAAACGGATATTTGTGGGAAGGATAACTACAGGTGCAGTCGTGGATATGCTCTGCTCCATACTAGAATGTCCTTTACTACAAATTGAACTGTGAAAAATTAGTCTGTATTTACAAGGTATAAGACATACTCAATTCACGATCAATGTCATTTTTATTTACATAATTGAGATCATCAGTCAATGGAAGCTAAATCACTATGGAAAACCTGGAAGCACTGGACGGCTAATTCGTCCTATGGTGGAAATCCTCATCAGTGAGCATCCACGATCTCGCATCGTGAGAATGAAAACCAGGAACGATCAGTCTCGCCCGCGAACACTTAACCTCCAGACCACTGAGCTGGCATTCAACGGGTGTTATTGTCTAACTTCAACCGATCCACGAAATTGAGCGACCCATCCACCACTGTCTTCAGTCAGATACTATCTCACAACAGACCTGATTGAACTTCACTGGTCACTGCTTCTCACTAGAATTCCAAGAAATACCTCTTAAAGCCAGTTTAAAAGGTTAAGCGCTCGCGCGTAAGACTGATAGGTCACGTATTCGAATCACATGAGGCGGAATCGTAAATGCTTACTGCTTCAATTGACTCATGATCTCAGCTATTAAAATTACTACAATATCTTCAAAAACCCCTCCTGATATTATTTTTATTCATTTGAAATACTCCAACCTAAATACAGACTTTTTGTTTGACATAAATCTAGGCTTATTATGAAAACAATATTCAATGACAAACTAATTAATATTGTATGAAATCAAATTAAAAAAAACTATTTGACATGAAATATTTCATTAAAAGAAAATGTTTTACAACTTAAATCATAAATATACGTCCACATATATGTCCATATGCATACATTCCAGATCTTGATGAATTCTGAAGTTAGACATAACACCATTCGATGCTAGATCAGTGGTCTACTGATTTAACTTTTTTACATGAGACCGAATGTCTTGGGTTCGGATCTCATGGGCAGGATCGTAGATGCTCACTACTGAGAAGTGGCATACAGGGTCGAAACAGTCTTTCAGTGTTTTCAGGTTTTTCAAAGTGATCTAGATTTAATCGACTCATGAATGCAACTATTAAAGTTGATTAAATATGTAAAATACTTTTTTGACAAATTGTTTATATTAATCATTATTTTTAATATTGTTGACATGGTTACTAATTTTAATATAAATTTCATTCTTTTTTTTATTATTAATAATAATGTCAGATTACGAATTTACCAAGAGAAAACTCATCGTGGTGTAACTAGTATATTAACTTTAAATAATTTACGTCCAAATGATTTTTCTACATATAATTGTACAGTAGTCAATGATTATGGAAGTGATTGGAAGTTAATTACATTATCATCTGACAGTAAGTATATATATATTTATGTGTGTGTGTATATATTCAATTCTATTGAAGCAAGAACTTCGGTTCCTTTGGTCTTATTGCGATCAAATCACCAAGCTACTTACTTACCTACTTACTTACGCCTGTTACTACTGATGGAGCATAGGCCGCTGATCAGCATTCTTCAACCAACTCTGTCCTGAGCCTTACTTTCTAGTTCTATCCAGTTTTTGTTCATTCTTCTCATGTCTGTCTCCATTTCTCGAGGTAATGTGTTCTTTGGTCTTCCTCTTCTCCTTTGGCCTTCAGGATTCCATGTGAGGGCTTGTCTTGTGACGCAGTTGGGTGACTTCCTCAATGTGCATCCGCTTGTAGCTGGTCCGGAGGCTACTACCGGTCACAAGCTCGTATAAAGGAGGATGGTTGAGCATGGGGTTAGTGACCCCATCCTGTTGAAAATCAACTCGCTAAATAAACGCTGACCAGAAAAACTTATTCAAACTAAGCTACTGGAACCCTACTTATTTAGGGATTTTAACCTCCGTGTAGGTGAATAGTACGCCCACCAGTACTCTCCATTCAACTCTGTCTTGGAGAATATCTCCTAGTCGTTTCCAGTTCCCTTTCATCCTTTTCATATCTGCATTTCCATTTGCCAACGTAATGTGTTCTTTGACCTTCCACTTTTCCGTTTCCATTAAGGATTACAAGTTAGCGCTTGCCTCGTGATGAAGTTTGGCGATTCCCACAATGTATGTCCTATCCACTTCCATCTTCTTTTTCTAATTTCCGCTTCAGCTGGAAGTTGGTTTTCCCTCTTTCACAGAAGGCTGTTTTTGATAGTATCTGGTCGACGGATAATGAGTATATCACGTAGACAATTGTATATAAGTATTTGAAAATTTTTTGATTTTGGTTGTGGTAGTTTTCCACATTTCAGCTCCATACAATAGAACTGTCCTAACGTTCGTATTGAAGATTCTGACTTTCATATTGGTTAACAGTCATTTTGAGTTCCATACTGAAACCATTAGTTTATATTTTCAGCTTCAGTCAAAAACGACCAATTATATATCAGTAGTACAGAAGAATATAATATCAAATAATATGGTCCAAAATGCTGACTGTTTTATTTCTGGGGTTAAATGTAAATGTATGAGATACTGAATGTTATTCACTTTCATACATTGCAAATCATGAATATCAAATATATTCACTTGGTACATTGTTGAGAGAAATAGAATAGAAGATATATGATTTAATCTTTGAATGCTTTTTAGTGGGAGATTACATTTTCGTGAAATTCATTAAGTTTTCTTTAATTTAAAAGATGAGAACCTTGTGCGCTGATGAGGAGCCTTATACTAGGACGAAACAGCTGTCCAATGCTTCCAGGTTTTCTAAGGTGGTCTAACATGATTTCATTTATGACATATAAATCTAAATATATTTATACAATTAATTTATTTGTAAATCATCTCTGCAAGCTTACATGATCGCTTTACGTCTAATTGGATTATAAAATCTCATAATTACTATCCTAGAACTACTTATGTAGTGAACAAGAACTAGAGTGGGGACAATCGAAGGTATTTATGCATAAAATTACTGAATATCTCACCAAAATCTGACAACTATACAGTAAACAGTTAATTTGCAAACTATCAATCAATTGTCTCAAACTTGACCGTTCCTTCCGTAAATATCGGTCCATCTTCTCTGATTTCATTTTCATACCAATGGCGTTCCGTTCTTGTTTTTACCTTATCAATCATCTACTGAAATACAATCAATGCCTGACCGTCGTTACATACTACTTATGTGGATATAAGTAACCCACACTACACGTAAACACTATTCAGTGCAACTCTCTTTCTCTACTGTGTATATCAATCAATACTATTTTTGAAATTTGAGTTCTATTTCATGAATTGTGGAATTCAGATGAAATTTATTACCGAATAATCCATAAAATACAGACTTAGATAAAACAGTCATTTATTTAGCTTGTCATAGGCTCAAGTATATCGACAACAATAGGACAACGTATTAAGCCAATTATTATGTGCTAGACTTAAAAAGAGTTGCATGCTATATGTACGTAATTTAAGTCATTGTTATTGTTAATAAATCAAATATTTTCCGATTTTAATAATTTAATAGTTGAATTCATGAGTTAATTAAGGCTAAATCACCATGGTAAACTTGGAAACGTTTACGCGTGAGACCGATGGGTTTAGGGTTTGAATACCACGGGCGGGGTCGTGAATGAACACTGCCGAGAAGTCCCATACTGGGACGAAACGTTCGTACAGGTTTACTATGATGGTTTAGCTTTAATTGACTCATGAATTCAACTATACAAACCAAATATTTGTGAAAAGAAAAGAAAAACATTTTGTAGAAAAAGTACACAAATTGAACATTGAAACAACGTGAAGGTTATATAGACATTAAAAAATTATCTCCACAGTACATGGATATATTACTCAGTTACTTAACTTTTCTAATTAAAGTTTTTTTCCCATTCGAATATGAAATTGTAAGAAAAAACGTCTAGTTAGTTATTAATTTTTATGGCTGCTATTAACAGGTATAGATGTATACGTGCAAACTAGATCAACCGCATACTATATCAAACCCCCTTTCTCGTCTCCATATAAATATGTATTGTTCAAATATTTGGTATTCTGTTCCTATTTGTTCAGTTTTATTGTCTAAGCAAACTAATTCTAGTTTTAAATCATAATTTGTTTTTGTTTTTTTGATGACATTATTAAGTTTTTGCGAGCAAAGATGGATAGTATCTAGCAGTGGCATCCAGGATGCGCGTTTCGTTCCTTTTGAAACTCGTCAGCCGGATTGACCTGCATAACAGACTTGTTGATGTTCACTCTGGGACTCGAACGCAATAACGTTCGCTTCAAACGCCATCACGTTATCCACTTAGCTACTGTGTCCTCATACAAGTAAACAGCATTAGGTGAATTTAAACTTCACCCATTGAACAATCAGGTGGCTATCAGGACTAAGTAGATAAGTCAACAACGTGACGGCGTTTGAAGCGAACGGTAATGGGTTCGAGTTCCAGCGTCAACATCAACTCAGATGCAGGTGCATCAAGCTGACACATCATAATTAAGACGAAACGCGCATCCTGGATTCCACTGCTAGCCACTATCCATCTTTGCTTATAATATTTATTAAGTTGTGATTTTGGTATATTTCGCAATATTACATTCCTTGTAATAAAATATAAACAGTGAGACCATAATTTATGGACGACCTTTGAGTGACGCGAAAAGGACCTTGAGAATGCCCAACTATTGACTGGGTCTAAATGATTATTGTAAACATTTGTGAGGAATTGCGATTATGATTGACAGTTAATGTTTAGGATTGGGAATTAGATTTGTGGTCTTCATCACGAACTGGCAGAAACTAAAATCATAAAACACTACTTAACCAAACGAATGAATGAGTTTCTCGCCAAAATCGAAGTCCTGTTATATCTGATATCCTAAGTCTGCTGAATTCATCCATAAATTATAGTCTCGTCACATAAATTGGTAATATATTCATTAGAACACCAGTGCTAAACATGATTCAACGATATAAATTAACCGCTTTCATTGTACTTTCTAATAGTTGATTCGTAATTAACAGATCATCATTTGATTTATACTAAAATAAGTTGAATACTTTTCTATTCTGTTAATTTTAGATAAATGGCCATTAACATTTGCTGTTATTAGTGGATTTGCTGCATTATTGGGTGTTTTATTTGTTACAATTATATGCTGTTTCATTAGATATACCCGATTAAAAGGTACGAATTCAAAGGTATATTACAAATCTAAACAAGAAAATAATTTACAGAATAATGAAGGTAATTAAACTTTTTAACTCATGAGTCATCTTTGTCTAAATCTCTTTCTATGTTTAAAGAATATCTTAAATTGGGGATAAATGTTAATATCATTACTTACTTAGTTACACATTCTACCTCTCGTGGGGGAGCATAGGCTGCCCACCAAACTCTTCATCGAATTCTATCCTGGATAATCATTTCCAGTTGTTTACAGTTGCTATTCATCTTTTTCACGTCCACTTCCAACTCTCAATGCAGTGTGTTCTTCAACCTTCCACTTTTCCGTTTCCCATAAAGATTACAAACTGGCGCAGCTTCATGGTCCCCACAATATATGTCCTATCCACTTTCAATGTCTTTTCCCAATTTTCTCTTCAGCTGAAAGCTGGTTTGTCCTCTTCCAAAGAAGGCTGTTGCTGATGGTATCCGGCGAATGGATAATGAGTATCTTTTGTAGACAACTGTTTATCAATACTTGTACATCAATTTCATAATAGATAATAAATGACTTCTATTGTAATATATATTGTAACGTTTCATAATTTGATTTTATCTTTTAGAGAATAAACAAATAAGTGACGGTGTAGAACTACAATCAATACTTAAGAATAAACTAAACCAAACTGGTTTATCTAAGGCAAACCCTATTGAAGATGTCACTTTAACAAATAATGTGAGCATATTGTTTTTTTGAAAAATCATTGTTATTGTAATTTTTACATAAAGTAGATGTTGAAGTGTAATTGGTCGTAATGAAGACTGAATAAACTAGTTATGAGTACGGATACAACTACGTTTAGCTAATATATGAAGGAAAAAAGAAGAAAATAAGACTGCAGAAAACGGTTTTTTCATGGGTCAACTCATGAAATCAAAAACTGATTAGAATATCCAGTTATTAAGTATATGAGAATACATCAGATTGACGATGGATGATATTAATTTATTAATCATCTACGACATGTTATATAATTTTTGGTATCATGTGCTCACTAGTGACTAGCATCAAGATGGATTTCCTGGAGTAATAGTGAGAAGTCGTGATCATTGGATGTGGGTCAGTCACCTCACATAATGGAAGGTGGTAGCATATTATAGTGGATTGGTTAAAGTTAGACATTAACACCGTTGAATGCCAGCCGGCTCAGTGGTCTGAAGATTAGACGTTCTTGCACGAGACTGAAACTCATATTTTACAATCCCGCATGCGAGATCGTTGATTCGCTCTGCTGAGTAGTCCAATAATAGGACGAATTGGATGTCCAATGCTTCCAAATTTTGAATGTTGATCTAACATTGATCCATTCATGATCTCAATCAAAATAAAGTAATTGTTTCAATCAAGAAATATACGTCCACGAAGGGTTTATAAATTGCTTAATAATATGGTCTTCAAGTTTACACTTGAATATCTGAACATTGTCGCAATATTTTAAACTGGTCTTAAGTAGATTTCTACAATGTTACGGATGACGTATGTGTATGCAAGCCAACTGAGATGTTTGAGCGTTCACGGATGAAATCAGAGTAATGTTTCCAATCTGCAATTCATGTTTACGTAAAGATTACACCTAACCAAATATCATGATAACAATGTTATTATATGGTGATGAATTGTCATGAAAAGTATTCCACAGCAAATGATTTGTTAATGACAATGTATAAAGAACTTTGAAAACTTCTATCTAGAAATCATGACTATGCTTTCATGAATCTTATTTGAGTAATCAAAACCAAAAAAACAAACCTTTCTGTTCATGTAGAAAAGATTGTTTGACAGAGTCCCTGCCCAAAATTCGTGTAATTTATTAAGTATAAAGATGTTCAAAATATGTCAATTAAAATGAAAGAAACAAACGTCATTGTATGTACTAGTTTTTCTTATTCATAGAAATGAAGGCGACATGACTTACATATTTCCATCCGACAGCTGCTTAGTGATTTCTACAAGCAGTGTACTAGAATTATAAGTAAAGATGGATAGCGGCTTGCAGTGGAACCCAGGATGCGTGTTTCGTCCTATTTGGGACTCGTCAGCTGGATGTACCTGCATAACAGACTTATTGATATTCACTCTGGGACTCGAACCCAATACCTTTTGCTCTGAACACCATGGCGTTGTCCACTCAGCTACTGAGTCCTGATAGCCACTCGCTTGTGCGATGGGGTGAAGTTTGAATTCAATTAGTATTGTTTGTTTGAATCTTCTCATTGATGTTTAGGACTGCAACTAGTCAGTTTCTTATCGGCATATATGAATTAGGGCAATATCGAGGCAATACGCACAGTATGCACATATGCCAATAAGAGACTGATCAAATGCAGTCTCAAACATCAATGGGAAGATTCAAACAAACAATACTAATTGAATTCAAGTGTACTAGAAGCTTAACATCTCTTTACATCGTTTTTATGTACAACATTTCCTCCTAAAAATGTAGATGAATATACAAATGGTAATTATGAGTTTGCTTAGTAACCTCCTATGTAAAATATTGATCAATACATTCTTACTATTATTTGCTTACATGACAGGAGGGTAGATAAAATAACTTGTTCTCTCATTCTCTGTCTTTCTCTCCCAATGAGCCTGAACTTATCATTATGTGGAGACATTGCTTTCTTTTTAGTTATGACGATGCATCGGAATATGTATGTGTTGGAAAGATGGATTTAGATATTCATCTTAATGAGGAACTTATTTTCTGTCTCGTTTACTTGTTGCTAAATTCATTATTCTTAAACTAACATCTTTTATTTCTTCACTGTTAGGAGTGTTATCCTGTTCAAAATGTGTACAAATCGAATGTGGATGATACAGGGATTGGAAAGTGTACAAGTCATGATCTAGGGTAAGAATGAATTGTATTATTTTTTTTGGTTTCTACATCATTATCTTCTATGATGTAATCGGCTGTTAAGTGTCAAATCTCCTCTTAAATAGTATATAATGCATGATTCAGTTAGAAAATTATACCACAATCATATACTTTATACCTTTCATTGATACTTATTGATACTATGTTTGCGGTATGCTCTCAGTTCAACATCTTCCGTCGAATCTGATACATCAAAAAAGAGAGGTAAACTGGAATCAAAGCCATGTCATGTGGTGACAGTCGTCCACCTCACACAATGGATAAAGAGTTGCACAAGATCATGGATCGGTCAAAGTTAGACATTTACACTGTTAAATGTCGGCAAAGTGATCCAGAGGTTAAGCAATTGCTCACTAGGTCGGAGGTTCCGGGTCCGAGTACCACATCGCAAGCAAACCTATACTAGGACAAAACGTCCGTCTAGTAATAACATGATTTTCAATGGTATTCTACCATAGATCGACTCGTAAATTCAACTGAGAGTACACTAAAATCTCTATAAATCCTATTACTAATATATAATTTCGGAAGGGGTATTTTGTGCATATTATAATAACTTCAATAGTTGAAATCGTGAGACCACCATGAAAAACCTGGAAGTACTGGACGGCTGTTTCGAATTAACTTATGATCTCAACTATTGAAATTACTATGATACCGACAAAAAATCCCTTCTGATATTAATCAACATATGCTCACTAGTGACTGGCTTCAAGAGGTATTTCCTGGACTTTTAGTGAGAAGCAGTGACCAGTGGAGTTCAACTGGGTCTGTTGTGAGATAGTAACTTACTGAAGACAATGACGGATGTGTCGCTCGATTTCGTTGATCGGTTAGGTTGGACATTAACATCGTTGGATGCCGGCCATCTCAGTGGTCTAGAGGCTGTCTTTGTGTGCGAATCTGATGAGGCGCGATCGTGAATATGCACTACTGAGGAGTCCCACAATAGAACGAAACAGCCGTCCAGTGCTTCCATGTTTTCCATGGTGGTCTAGCTTCAATTGACTCATGATCTCGACTATTGCATTAGTTTCATTTGTCTAATATCGACGTTAATGTCATCATCATGATTAAAAATTTCTTGATTTTCAATATTTTAGTTCTATCAATTTCCATACAAACGATATTGATTTATCTACCAATTTGATAGAAGAAAATTATTTAAATTATATTTCTTGTACATATCCACAAGACACTACTTCTTTGTTGAATAATATCCATCCAATGAATGGTAATGCATGTACAAACAAAATGTCTACCAATTATAATCAACTACCATATTGTTCAACCCCTTTAATTGATCATCAATTCAATACAATTATAAGTAATATCTCACCTCTTAGTACCTCTGAATGTTTTACTAATGATATGATATCTAATATTAAACAATCAGATATTACTTCTATAATACATAGTCATTCACCGAAACCATGGATACAAAATATCAATGAATTGAAAAACTCTATGACACCCCCATTAGCATTTTCTTCTTATACAAATCATTCTACATCATTAGCTCCTATTTTTTTAATGACATCAGATTTAAATTATTCAACAGGAATTCATCAAGATTTTAATAATTCAAATACATCAACTGTTATTATACCACCGGTTATTCTACATTCAACTAATGATCAAACTCTTATCAGTAGTCCTTATGGTCCAATGACCATTAATAATAATAATAGTAGTAATAATAAAAATACCTCAATTATGTTCAATACTACTAATAGTAATGATAGGAATCATATTCCAGATATTTCTATTATCCCATTTAATGTAAGAAATTGTTAACCAGAATATAATAATAATTGATTCAGGTAGACATGTTATGGAAATGTATGTTCTACACTTGGAAGAACTCCTGGATTGTAGTTTGGAAGTCTCTCTCTATATGAATATACATCAATATAGTGTAAAACTTTGTAAAATATTTTTAAAATTTATTTTCTGAATATGTCATGATATTTTGTTTTTTTTTAGATGAGAAATAATATACTACTTATTACAGTATAAATATACAGTTTTGTTTATGTAGTCTATGTTTTATAATCTACTTAAATATGACAAAATTGACTGTATTATTGTTATCCCCATCGTCACTGATATGTCTTGGTGATTGAACGCTATACTAGGATACTAAGCTAGTCTCGTAACCCCCCCCCAAGCTGGAACTATACAGCAACTTGAACACGAGAGAAAAGGTGCAAAATATGCGAGAAGCACTTTACTCCAAAGGTTCATTTATGTACAGAAAATATAGGGTTTTTATAGTATTTTAGAAGTCCTTGGGTTTTCCTGAAAATTCTAGAATACTGCTAAACATAGTAGCAGTGTAGTTATCAGCCAATCTGAACTTTCACATGTGACTTTTCATTTTCGCGATGTTTCTAGCAAAACTTCTATTCAAACGCTGATTGGATAAAATTCTTCTTAATGTTTCTTAGGCTTGTCATGTCTATTGCGAGAAACTTTCTGGATCATCCCAACCCTATAGAAAACATGATTATTATGATTGGATTCTAACTCTATTCTTTTTCGATGGATAATAGATTACAAAGATGTTTTGGCAATTTGTTATGTTGTGGATAAGCTAGGATTTGTGGATCTGATATTCAAAGCTTTGACCTTGTGGACTGTTTACTGATATTCCATCTAAAACTCCTATCTTAAAATCTTGGCTACGAAGAATTTACATTCCAAGATTCAATGGCAAAACGAATTGGACCCAGTAATTCATATGAATAAATACACAACTCACCATAGATAAGAGTAATTTTAAACTTGAAGTAACAAGCTTCTAGTTAGCTTACAATAATTTGGGGATCAAGAAAGATAGTACGACAGTTAATAAGTCTCGTCGAAGCTTACAGTGCGGGAAATATAAAAATCACATCAACCGTACGTCAGTAATTATATATAAGATAATAGACTGACTGAAATCCCTAAAACACTTTTCAAAGTTTGCCATTGTTGCTTATTTATCTAGTGTGAATATGAATGAAGAACAGCTCATTCTAATATATTACGTGATATTCTTAATAAACTATAGACCATAGAACATTCATAGCGTACAATATGTTGACATTATTTAAATTACCTTTACATCGTGATGAATAATAATTCAAGTTGTCAGATTACTCTGATGAAAGTATGTTTCAACACTGACATCTTGGATATCCATGATGGTAGTGTAACCATATGTCAAGCTCCAGCTATTCGATTTTACTGATGTATAGAGTAAAAAATGTGTGAATATCGTTTAAGTAACAACATTTCATTTTAACTTCATTTTGTATTGTTTGTTTGAATCTTCCCATTGTTGCTTAGGACTGTAATTGATCAGTCTCTTATTGGCATATGTTCATACTTGACGGATTGACCCAATATTGCCTTAAGTCAAAAGTATTATAAGCAAATATGGATAGTGGTTGGCGGTGCAATCAAGAACGCGAGTTTTGTCTTATTTAAAACTCGTCAGCTGGATGTACATGCCTCTCACAGTTGATATTCACCCTGAGACTAGAACCTGAAACATGATTTTTGAAATATTTAAGGGAAATGTAATTATGAGTTTGAATTTGAGTCTTAAAAAAAAATTCGTTCTTGTGTATTCCCCTGTATTCTCTTAGGATTTTTCTAGTAGTAGTTTTGCTTTGAAAAATCGAATTATATAATCTATACACGATAATATAGGGGGTATTCAGGTTTTTAGTCATGAAGTATGCTTACGTTTATTTCCACCGGTTTCTGTTTTGAAGTAGTTATCATAGTTACAATTAAATGACATAAAACTTTATTTTAGACATTCCTTAAGTGTTGTAATTTGAAAGATGCTATGAATACAGTATAATCTAATCCGAATTCTTCAATCATATATATTAACAGATATGATAAATGACTGATCAGAGCGGTAGGACCATTGACGAGAAAACTTCCTACCGCTACACTGAAGAAAATGAATGTGCGGAAATAAGATAAATTTATACCTTACATATATAAAGAAATCTGGAGTTGTAGGTAGTCGAAACTGAACTCTGAAATTATTTAGGTATGTGTTACTGATGTCGTCAAATGTAAATAGTATGTATCACCAATGGAAAGTGGAATGCCTGAGGGCAAAAGGTTGAGAAAATCAAATAGAAGAAAACGAGAACAGAGTGACTTGTATTGAAATGAAGAAACAACAAAATATGAGAGAATTGATAGATATTTCGCAAATGAAGTGTGTATTGAGTGGAACTCAGATTTTACCAAGATATTCTGTAATGTAATGAAATATAGTTGATTGTCTCCATATGTGTCCTCATTCACTATAATTTCATAGTGTAATAGAAGTATAAGTAAAGATGGATATCGCTTAGCAGTCGAATCCAGGATGCGCACCGTTTCGTGCTACTTGGGACTCATCAGCTGGATGTACCAGCATCTCAGAGTTGATGTTCACTTGGGACTCAAACCCAGTACCTTTCGCCTCAAACGCTATTGAGGGGATTTAAACTTCACCCTATTGCACAAGCAAGTGGCTATCAGGACTCAGTAGCTGAGTGAATAACGCGATGGCGTTTGAAGCAAATGGTAATGGGTTCGAGTCCCAGAGTGGACATCACCAAGTTTGTTATTCAGGTACATGCAGCTGACGAGCCCCAAATAGGACTGAATGCGCATCCTGGATTCCACTGCAAGCCACTATCCATCTTTGCTTTTTTTTGTTTTGTTTACATTATAAAAATGTGTATAAACATTTGTCTGCAAAAACAAAAATTAATAAAATTTATTTTGCATTGTAATAAATCTCATTTGCGGTTATCTCCGAAGAAGAATCTTATTTGTAAAAGTACATTTGCCACAGAAAGGTTTCAATCCCAGTATTTATGAACATTAGACGATTTTTTAAAATTAATTCTCCAAGTTGCCATAGAAACAGTTCAGGTGGAAACATACTATTATTATTATTATTATTAAAAACATCAAATAATTTCATATTCCATGCTTTTACAGACAGTATGTACTTTATTCAACGGTTTGAACTTTTTTATTTAGATTACTTTCCTTGGTAAGTCTGTAATTTGAGGACGATCTTTGAGCCACGCTAAACAGACATTGAGACTATCAACCTAATAACTAGGACCAAATAAGAGGTGTAAAGTAGTGTGGGGAATTAGAATGATGATTTACAAATGATAGTTAGTGTTAGCAATTAGATTATCGGTTTTCATCACGAACTGATATGAGCTATGATGCCAAAAGTCTATTTAACCAAATGGATAAGAGAATTTCGCACCAAAATCCAAGACCTGTTATCTTATACCTGATTGGTTTGTCCATAAATTACTTTTTTTATTTTCTATTTCATAAGTACCATCAAAATTGATCGTAGAATTATAGTCAGTGGAAGTTGGTACTACTGTGGTGTGGGTTACTTATATCCACATAAGTAATATATGGTGATGGTCGGGCATAGAATGCATTTCACTAGAAGATTTATAAAGAAAGAACCGTAACGGAACGCAATTGCTATGAAAATGCATGAACAATGAAATCGGAGAAGATGGACTCATATTTGCAGAAGGGATAGTCGAGATTGAGACGAGTGATCGTTAATTTGCAAATAAACTGTTTGTTGTATGGTTGTCAGATTTCATTGAGTAATTTGCGTTTAAGTACATTCGATTGCCTCCAGCCGTGTTTCGTTCACTACACTACTATTAAAATCACTAGTGATTGAAATTCACGAACACAGTAGTGATCAAAACCAGGAATTTTCGGTCATGCTCCCAGTTTATAAACTATAAATCCCTGAGGCAACCACCAGTAGTTTATATGTTGATACCCAATCGACTTTTGATATTGCACAATTCTCTTACCATAAGATAAGTGGGTAAATGCACCATACTGGAAACGTTTATTCTTCATTAGTCACGGTTTTATAAGAGAACTTCAGGAATCATCTCTGAAAGTGTAATCACACAGAATAAACGATTATTACCATTATACGGAGTACATGAGAAATTCGGAAATTTCTAAATTAACTTACGGTTTGATAATAGATAGTTGCTAATTAATAATAAATATAACTTGATGGTAGTTCATCTGTTATGTTTTGTGTCTTGTAGCAGTAGTTTTAAAACATAAGTGTCATGGAACACATATCCCCCAAAGAAAATAAACCAGCAAATTAATTCACATTCAATCGATTATCCAATGAAATTTTATTGTTAATTTATTTCGAACTCAGAAACTGAAACTCCTACTATAATAACTTATCAACATAGACTACTATTGAAAAAACATTTTTCACTATCATTTACGCTATTACTTAGATTATGAAAAACCTGGAAGCACTGGACATCCGTTTCGTCCTATTGTGGGACTCCTCAGTGGCATCGCGCATCCTTGATCCCGCCTCGTGAGATTCCAACACAGGATCTATCAGTCTCGCGTGCGAGCGCACAACTTCTAGACCATTGAGCCGGGCGACATCCCACGGTGTTAATGTCTAACTTCAACCAGTTCACTCATGATTTCAACTATATAAAATTACTAAAATCTCCACTAAACCCCGTTCTAACAATTCTGGATAACTAAAAATTACAAAAATTTCAAATGTTTTGTACTATATTGTACTCAGGTTATTTTACAATCATCTCATTTGATTCGCCATTGTAAACAATGTAGATAGATACTAACTATATGATCACAAGTGAATTAGAAAAAAAACAGTCAATGAAACCAATAAATCAATATAATAAAATGTACTAAGGAAACATATGGGGCTTGTGGCTTGTGTGCCCAGTTAATGAATAACGTGATAGTACCGCCTAGCCCAACCAGTTAACCAGTATCTATGTAAACTGTATTGAATTCTTGATGATCATTTGATGCATTCGATATTTATCCTACGTTTTTATAAAAAATTTCAAAAAGAATCATCTAAATAATCTATATGCGGTAAAATAATTAGAGAATCCCGATATTAAGAATCTTTAGAAACTTTTATCGCAGAATGACGAGCTCCATTTAGTGCAACTGTATTGATTGTACTGCTTGATTTGTTTACAAATTCTTCGTGGGCGGGTACTGTAGCAAACTAAAGAGCGTTTACCAAGACCCAGTTGTTCTATGAGCTGGACAATTCACTGTCTGCACATTCTGTTTCGGGGATAATAAGATTTGAACCAACTACAGGGCATATCTCTGAAATGGACAATCATCACCAAAGGAAGTATAAACATATTGTCTAAATTAATAATCAGTCTCTTTTTAATTATTATTTCCCTTGTATTATACTAATATGTTTCGCTTTATCAAGTGTATGCATTAAAATGTCAAAACGTTACCTGATATTCATACTTATAGAGTCCCTTTCATGGATGGGAATTAACGTGCATAAGTATTTCAATAGTCTGTATATAATATCCAATTCACTTGTACATAACTTTTATTTGTGTCCCAACTTGGCATAATGATGTTTAATTTGAATGATATTACTGACTGATATATAGATATAACTCACCTGATTATACCTGTTCATTTACAAGTCAGCACATTTCACACAATCATTAACATAGTGTTACTTAAACTGTTGAACGCCTGAAGTACTGGACAACTATTTTATTCTAGTGTGATACTCTTCAGTAGTATGCATACACGATCCTGACACATGAAATCAAATCTAGAAACTTACTCTCTTGTGCGAACCCCCAACCTTTCGACCATTACTTCAGCCTCTAATGGTGCAATTGTTTATGGTCAATCAATTCATAAAATTATGCAACCTTTTTTAATAGTCGTTGTGAAGCTTCCTCACACCCGATAAAATTGAAGTTTACTAATCAGTGTTTCCCACTAAAAGTCAGGAAGTTTTGTCCCAAAATTTGTTAATAGTGAGTTCATGGTGGTTATTACTGTGTGGTTGCTGAAATAATGAATTTGATCAAGACCCTGGAAGTTGTTTAGAGGTTGAGTGTTTGCGTACAAACAAAACTTTCTGGGTTCGATTTCATGCGGCAGAGTCCTCGACGTTGACTGCTGAAGAGTCCCGCACTGGGACGAAACGGTCGTTTAGTGTTTCTGATTTTGATCTTATTAAAATAGTAATTTCCTCCTAATAATAGATATCAGAGCACCTTGATATCTTATATTTGTAAATTAACTGAAGGAAAATTTAAACCATAATTGATATCATTTGAAGTTTACTGTTTACTTTGAACTACAGACAGTAACTTTCAAAAGTTATGTTCACTAAAATGCTTTATTATTATTATCAATAACTACCATAATGTAAACATTCACAGATATCAAGGATAGGAGTAGAGGGCCACAGTACCAATTAAATGACAAAAAGAAATGAAAGTTGAATTCATTTATGCTGTTAAGGAAAATATGATTCCAAAAGTTCGGAAACAAAATAAATAGAAACTAGTATAGTTTCTAAGCAAAGATGGATAGTGGATAGCAGTGGAATACAGTATGCGCGTTTTGCCCTATTTGAGACTCGTCAGCTGGATGTTAATGCATTTCAGAGTTAATGTTCACTCTAGGACTCGAACCCAGTGCCTTTCGCTTCAAACGCAATCACGTTATCCACTCAGCTACTGAGTCCTTATAGCCACTTGGGGTGAAGTCTAAATTCACTTAGTATTGTCTGTTTGAATCTTCCCATTGATGTTTTTAGGAACTTGTCAGTCTCTTATTGGCATATGTGCATATAAGCAAAGATAGTTTCTTTTTCGAAATAATTCATTACTCCACCTTGTTTCGAATTACCGATAAATTTTTTCAAAAAAATATTGTTTTGATTGATATCATATATTGATTTATTTTAGACCGCTAAAGGAAACTTAAGGAATCCCTTACTAGGACGAAACGGCCGTACAGTGTTATCAGGTTTTCAATGGTAGTCTAACATCGATTGATTCGTGATGTAAATCAAAAACTTAACAATCTCCACAACCACATATTATTAAGAAATTATTGTCAAATTGTTCTAGATGTTCTAGATGTTATTCATCAACAAAATATCGATAATTTGACATGAATGTTACAGAGTTTACTTAAAGTTCCTAGAATATTCAACAGAGCTTGCGAGTAATAAAATAAAGAAAACTAAACAAAGCATCTAAGTGAGTGTTTACTGTAGATCACAGTCCTGACATTTGTAAACATAGGCGATTCTACATGGAGTAGTGATATAATGGAGACAAATTTTGAATACAAATACAACTTTTGTTACACGTTACTTCATACATCAGAATGTAAATTAGACGTTTTAAACCAAATAGCAATAATACAAGTTCATTCATTCTATTTTTCATTATCTTAGTTACATGATACCTCTTGGTCACGGAATATCGATTTATTGATCATTTAACTGGAAACAAGTAATCAATTCAAAGGTATCTACCTTTGAATTTTATTGATTTGTATTTACTCTAGTCCATGTCAAGTTCACTAAAGACGTCACATATTTGAATGTTCCTGATAGATATAGATATACGTCAATTAGGTTTAGAAATGTTTCATGAATCAGACAAAGTTCTTTATATTTTTAAACAAGCGTAGAATGATTCAATCGTTTTCTAGATTCCTATCGATATTTAAAAAAATTTGGCTCACATCAGTTGTACTTTTAATACTGATCATTTTTTATTATATTGAAAATCTAAGTAGCTTTACATCATTGTCATGAAAATTATAGATTTATTGATCTAAGGATGTCTTTACAATTATTTTTAGATTACCTAATACTTTACAAGTATGAATTTTAACACCCCCTACTCTCTCTCTTCCCATATGTATGTGGTATTCAAATTTGGAGTTGTTCAATAAACAACTACTCATGAATGCCATCCAAAAAAACTAGTGACATTATGATGGTAATCAATTTGACAACTACTGATCATGTTTAGAACATTTTAAAGATCCCATATCACGCATAGAGATCACTTTAGTTTATATTGATAACATCATTTGATGATTTATTCTGTTGTACTATTTGTATACATCCTGACTAACAGCTGTATATCAGTGAGACTTTAATCAAAGCACCCTTATACATCCTTCTTATTTCATATTATTCAGAAAATAACTAAACATAACCATTCATGTCACAACCTAGAATTCACTGAATAGGACATAACAACAATAATAATAATAATGATAAGCAACTAATTCTTTCCTGATTTGACGGAAATGTTAAAGGTGTATTATTATTTTTTGTGTGGCTTTCTTCTCTTTCTTCCCTAATGCATATCTTGTGTACACGATAATCTTTGTTTGCTGGTTTGTTTGTTTGTTTTTTTCACTTAATAAAGCGGATAAAATCATCAAACGTTTCTTCTTTTGTGTTTTTGTAATAAAGAGACAAAGTCAGATAAGAAATTTGAATGACAGATTAGGAAATTATTCGTGTAGTCTATATTTTACTTGTTATACATTGATGTTATTCATAGATGAAATCATAATTCTTGTCATGAACTTCTCTGTTTCTTTTTCTTAACGAAACAAACAAAAAAAATTATGAAGTGTTGTGAACAAATTATAAGGAAAGATGGATATTGGCTAATGGTGAAATCCAAGACGCGCGTTTCGTCCTATTTGAGACTCGTCAACCGCATGCATCTGCATCTCAAATCTGATGTTCATTCTGGGACTCGAACCCATCACTGTTCGCTTCAAATGCTATCGCTTTATCCGCTCAGCTATTGAGTCCTGATAGCCAGTTGCATATGCAATGGGGTGAAGTTTAAATTCATTGGGCATTGTTTTGCTTGAATCTTTTCATTGATGTTTAGGATTGCAATTGATCAGTCACTTATAGGCATATGTGCATACTGTGCGTTGTGCCTCGATATTGCCTTAATTCACAAGCAGTGACTGATCAATTGCAGTCCTAAACATTATTGGGAACGTTATCAACGAAATCGATACTGAAAACAAGGAGTAATAAATTTTAGATTGCTATCACTATTATTATCACATAAGTACGTACCATGCAATGTTTATTCAAGATTATGATATATAAAAAACACAAGATAGAAATACAATTTACATTGATTGAAACACATACATACTCATAAATATCATCAAACTAAATGATGTGAGTTGTTTTTACAATGTTGCGTAATAATCCGATGAAAAGACACGGTCGGTTATGATCAACTTAGCAGTATGAGGTTGTGGAGACTATTAAGTTTTCGATTAAGATCATGAATCGAATGATGTTAGACCACCATTAAAAACCTGGAAGGAATGGACGATCGTTTCGTCCTATTGTGCAACTGCTCAACAGTGCGCATTCACCATCCTCATCGCACGATAATTACCATGTGATTGCTAGTGATTAGCTTTGTGGGGAAATTCTCGGATTTTTAATGAGAAGCCATGACGAGTGGAACTAATTAATGTCAGGTAGAGACAACTATCTTCCTCAGTACAGTGGACAATGGTTCCGCAATATCGTGCATTGCTTGAAGTTACACATTATCACTGTTGGATGCCGGATGAGTGGTCTAGGTGTTCAGCGCTCGCAAGAGAGACTGAAGGTCATTTGTTCGTGTCCGTTTGGTGCGGGGTAGTGGATGCGCACTGTTGGGGAATCCCATATTGAGACGAAACGTTTGTCCATTGCTTCCAGGTTTTCAATGGTGGTCTTACATCAATCGATTTATGATCTCAATCAAAAATTTAATCTACTTATTCTGTCTATCTATCTTTCTATCTATATGCTAGACGATGTATTTGTGAATCATTATGAAAAATTACTTCCTTACATAATTTAGTTGACTAGTAATAATAGTCGATTTGTTCATTCAGTATTGTTTAGAAATCACAAATCTAAACTACTAGTAGTGAAACGAACCCTAAAATTTTGGTACTATGCTTTTCTGGATAAACTATTCAGAGTTAAGATGATACATCTTGGAATTTTGTGTCTAATGTTTTCATTTATATAGTGACAAAGCGTTTCGCAGAATAGCTGATATCAGTTTGTGATGAAAACCTCAAAACGTGGATCTTATTCCTTACCGTAAACATCTAAAAATAACCACGATCGATTTCACGACTCTTGCAACTGTTTTGGGCCTTTATAAAGGTCCATGAAGACAGATAGTTCATATAAATATGGACCAGTTTATGCGTTGGTGTTTATTTGAATGATGTGCAGAAGACTTTCTCAGTTACGTAGAATCTGTTTACTGTTTATAATTTTGTCATTTTCTTTACAATAATTTATTCATCCACAAAATATAATTTCAATTGACTGAAAGGTATTCAAATACTCGTCAAGGTTGTTTTGGATTTGTACTTCACTGTACTCTTGTCAAATATTCTTATACATATCTTGATCGAGTCAAGAGAAAGAAAACATGAAGCATTATGATTAGATATCTTTTATAACTCCATGACATAATGATTTGGGTATTTTCATTGTCAGAAATTAAATTGACAATCAATGGAAACTAAAGCGAACCATATACTTGTTTTCTTTCTATCATGGAATTACTCAGTAGTGGGGATCCGCAGTAGTGCCAGAGATCAGGCCCAAAACACTCATATTTTGCGGCGCTTGAGCTTCAGAACACAGAAATGTCACACGACAATTGATGTGTAACTTTCTTATCGTCTGACGATCATTAACCTCTTCGGAGACATCGAAGTCCTCTGAGGAAACTTACAGTGGGAGAAAACAGCTTTCCAGTGGTTGCTAAGATCAGTTTATTGAGTGTTACACAATTAACTTATTTAGGCTTCGCATCAATTTACTAAGAACAAATCTATAATAAATAAATTTTCTTAATATATTTGAAAGTATTATTTTGTTTAGTAGTAAATGTAGCGAACGAGAAGAGAGTTGGGGAAAACTAATTCACTGTTCCCTGCGAAATCATAGAATAGTTTCAATAAAATAAAAACCATACATTAGATACTTCATTTGAACATCTCCCACTAGTTGTCTTTTACGCGTCTCACGATTCCTTTAATTTTCAATTCCTTTCGGTTTCCCTTTCTGTAATCTTGAGTATAATCTTCTATTGACAGGGATTCCACTTTTGATTGATGTTACATACTACTTATATCTGTCAACATAAGTAGCGTACACACTCACTCTTCCCCTTAAGTAAACGGTCGCATCTGTGGTTGTTCTATTCCCCATTCCACTTTATTTATTGCCACAGTGTGTGCCACGCCTCCCTCCCCCGTGAAAATGTCGAGTCTGACGGTGTATTGATCCCCGTATCAAAATCGACGTTCCGAGCCATATACATCTGATGTTCTCCCAAAGACTGTAAAACCCATTCCTTCTCTCCGTTGACACTGACTGCTACAACCAACGCAGCTCAGCGAGAACACTCCACTGGCCGCCCCAATTACTGCTTCCTCTACGAATTTCGTAACGGAGTCCTCAGAACTTCACACTCTTCGCCTCCCGTTTAGCGGCGACACCTTATGTACTGCACAAAAACTCAGATGGCTGAATCCAAATGTTTCTTGATAAACTTTCATATTTATTCTATTATCGCCGCTAGTACACTGTCCACCTAAATAAATCAACTAACGGAACATGTATTCGTTATACAAAGAATAATGCCATACAGAATAAAATTATGTAAACCAAAATTAAACTTTGGACATTATTTAATTAATTTACAGTTAAAAAATACGTGTTCACTGTGCAAATATCAGATCACTACGTGAAAGTTAATCAAATGACATATATGAATGAATGTAATTGAAAATGTCATCAAAGTTCTCTTACATGGGGAAATTCAGACAGGTTAATTATGACACTTCTAAACTGTGTGTGAAAGTGTGTAATTGAACACTAGATTGTTCATTTTTTTGGAAGTCTACGTTATTCTTAGAATTTTGCATGTTAGCTGTTTTATCTTTCCAGCAGTAGGTAAAGCCAAAAAGTTGTCGAATCTAGCGAGGTGGGATCGTGGATGCGCACTGTTGAGCAGTCTCACAATAAGACGAAACGGCCATCCAGCGCTTTAATGTTTTCCATGGTGGTCAAGCTTCAACTGACTCATGATTTCAACTATATATAAAAAATCAGATATTTATTGAAATGTACTAATATAAGTCAAAATACACCTTAAAAATAAATATATGTATATATCAGAAAGGGGTTTTTATGGATATTGAAATTGAAACCCTTCCTGATATTATTCATCATATATTAACTAGTGACTGGCTCAAACAGGTATTTCCTGGAATTCTAGTGATAAGCCGTGACCAGTGGAGTTCAATTAAGTCTGGCGTGAGGCAGTGGTCTAGAGATTAGACGTTCGCACGCGAGACCGATCGGTCCTGTGTTTGAATCCCGTGGGTGAGGTCGTGGATGTGCACTGCTGAGGAGTCTCATACTAGAATGAGACAGCCATTCAGCGCTTCCAGGTTTTCCATAGTGGTCTAGCTTCAATTGATTCATGATCTCAACTATTAGAATTAGCATAATATCCACAAAACCCCTTCTGTATTATAAATACACTGTTATTTAGTGTACTCTTTATAGATAGATATTATATAAGTAACATAGTAATTGTAAAGTTTCAAAACTAAACGTTATTTACGTAATAGTCCACAAGGTAATTAAATAAAAGGTTTGTAGGTAGGAATCAATATTTCATATGACAAACGTACAGAAAAAGTAGTAAAAAAATCATATGACGATTAATGAAATAAGCTGGCCGCATTAAGAACATAGTAATTGTTGAGATTAAACGTGTACCTTTATAGATATCAGGTTCAAGCTTTAAATAGCATTATCGAATCCGATTCCTACGTCAGCTAACTTTGTTTGTTTCAATTCATATATAATGTAGAAAGATAATTTTGGAAAATTTATGAAGACATAGTGAACAAATTGTTAGCGGATTGATTTGTCGACTGGATTTGATGACCATTTGTTATGTTTGAAGCGATTACGGACTACTCTAGTATGTGAACGGAACAAAGACTCTGTGACCAAAGGCCGGGATCGTGGAGTCTCACAATAGGACGCAAAGGCCGTTCAGTGCTTCCAGGTTTTCCATGGAGGTCTAGCTTCAAAGGACCCATGATTTGAACTATATAAAATCATCTTGTCTCTAACCATCATTGTTCACATATTCATTTCTAATTAGATAGGTTAACAAATAATTCAGGGTATTTTAAGATTGGATATTTGTTTTGCATAAGCATACGACTTTAACTTTTAAAGTGAAGACTGTTATTACCTTTCAAATGTATCAGCTTTATTCATCCAGCTACGTCTTTTGTTCTTATATGAATAGCATAAACTATGAATATCATTCTACAAATCTGTATCATCAGCTCAATAACCTATTTTAACAATTACAATTATTCTTTATCATTTGGTAACATTATACGAATATCAGTATAGGGTTGTGGAGATTGTTGCGTTTAGATTGATATCATGAATGGATCAATGTTCGACCACTATTTAGAACTTGTAAGCATTGGATGGCCGTTTCGTCAAAGTATGGGACTCTCCAACAGTGCGCATCCAGGACCGCTCACATGAGACTCGAACCAATGACCGACCTCAAGCACGATCGCTTAAACTCTAGATCACTAAGCCGATATCCAACGATGTTATTATCCAACTTTGACTAGTTCACGATATTTCACGATCGTCCACTATTGTTTTCAGTTGAACAAATCCTTTAATACAAGCATCGTGAATTCCATTCATTATTCTAGCATATTGTATAGCTATAAACGAATCAAACTGTCTACATATAATATTATATGGAAATAACTATTTCACCTAAATGACCATTAATTATTCCCATGCTTCCTGGTAGTTACAGGTCTAGTTTTTTTTAAAAAAAAGGAAACTGCGTTTTACTCATTAAAACAGATTAATGAGGATGAAAACATTTAAATCATTTACCCTCCACAGTTACTATAGTTTTAATGCTTTAGAGAAAAAAGGGAAACTTTTACTATTTTGATGAACAGAATAACTCTTTTTATTACGTCATTAGAGACAAGAAAGTTATAAATGTCCATTTTCTGTGTAATTGAATCATTATTCAGTCAAAATATTATTGTATGTATGTATACACACACTCACACACACCTATACACACATGCAGGCACGAGATAATCGTTTTATAAATTAAAAAAACCCAGGTTTTCATTGAATTTGTATGTGTAGTCTATCTATAAATAACAGATATGTATTACATGTACAGTATCCAAGGAGACCTGTTTGAATATCTGGAATACTTGTTCCTGTCATTAAGATATTTCAACAAGTTGTCTGTTTTGTTGTTCCTTATAAATGTTCTAGCGCCTGCAAGTGTATCTTGCTCCACAAGTGAGATTATCGGAACTATAAATGTTTAACTTCTTACTTGCTATCATTGTTTTGTTGTTCCGGGCTCTTTGCTTTAATCTTACCTTCTCTAGTTGTAGATAATTAATAATAACTCGCTCTGGCACTGGTAATAACCTTACAGAATAATGTTGGTCAATCATCAGGCTATCCACTTAATAAAAAAATGACAAGTTCCCTGGTGTTGCATTGGCTTGCCGTGATATATGCCATATTTAAACTGTTTATCAATTACTAAACCAGCAAACATAAAACCTTCTTATAATTCATGTTTGTTCTCTATATTAAATGTTGCTTTCTATTATCAATCTGATCATGTCTGTAAACTGATGTGAATTCTGTAAATATTATTTTCCGAATATATTATTATTATAACACAAATATATATATTTAAAAGTTGCAGAGCATAGAAGATATGTTTTTGTGGTGTATGGGGCTCTTTATGATTACATGTTCACTTCCCAACTTAAGTGATGGGACTCACAATCTTTAAGTCTCACAGTCATTATTAAACATGTAGACCACTGAGTTGGCATCCATAATTTTTTTGTATACTTAATTTTAATCGATCCATACAATATGCACCAATCAAATTACACTTGACGGAGATGCTTTGGAGGATGTGGAAACCTTTACATATCTGGGCAGCATCATTGATGAACATGGTGGATATGATGCAGATGTGAGGGCGAGGATCGGCAAAACAAGAGCAGCATATTTATAACTGAGGAACATCTGGAACTCGAAACAATTGTCAACCAACACCAAGACCAGAATTTTTAATACAAATGTCAAGACAGTTCTACTGTATGGGGCGGAGACGTGGAGAACTACGAAAGCCATTATCCAGAAGATACAAGTGTTTATTAACAGCTATCTACGCAAGATACTTCGGATCAGATGGGCAGACACTATCAGCAACAAGTTATAGTGGGAGAGAATAAACCAGATTCCAGAAGAGGAAGAAATCAGGAAGAATCGCTGGAAGTGGATTGGGCACATCTTGAGAAAATCACCTAATTGCGTCACAAGACAAGCCCTCACATGGAATCCTGAAGGTCAAAGGAGAAGAGGAAGACCAAAGAACACATTACGCCGAGAAATAGAGACAGACATGAGAAGAATGAACAAGAACTGGATAGAACTAGAAAAGAAGGCCCAGGACAGAGTGGGTTGGAGAAAGCTGGTTGGCGGCCTATGCTCCATTGGGAGTAACAGGCGTAAGTAAGTAATAACACAACATTATGTCTATTAGTCTAATAACCTATTCAGGTTTATTTTTGAAACGGTAACAACATTTTGCTGTGAAAGTTACAAAAGAGAACAAACAGAGATATCGTGGTTGTTGGCAATATGCATTGAAAATAGTATACGTTAATCAGATTCCTACTCTTGAACTGCTAACATTTAACTGGCAAACATTGAATATTTATCTCAAGAGTCAATCAAGAAATAAGAAATGGAAAGTTGTTGAAATACTTGGTGCTGAGAATTCTATATTGTACAAAAAACCATCAGGCTATCAGGACTCAGTGGCCGAATGGATAACGCGATGGCGTTTGAAGCGAGGGTACTGGGTTCGAGTCTCAGAGTGAACATCAACTCTGAGATGCAGGCACATCCAGCTGACGAGTCCCAAATAGGACGAAACGCGCGTCAAACTGGATTCCACTGCTATCCACTATCCATCTTTGCTTACCATGCTTGTGAATTAAGGCTATATTAAAGCAATACGCACAGTATGCACATATGCCAATTAGAGACTGACCAGTTGCAGTCCTAACAAATCGATGGGAAGATTCAAACAAACAATACTGAATGAATAATAATAATAGTTGCTATACAAAAATATATCTATTAAATAATATTTCTATTTCCTTCAATTAAACGATCCTCATTCTATCAGAATCAGTGAAATGACTTGATGAAGAAATTACTTAAGTTTTTTTCTATTGTAGTTCTTTTTCAGACCAAGAATAAATTTTCGTATTTAGGAATATTGTACATTGTGGACTTCAGGACGTGAGTTTGAAGCAAACGGTACTGGGTTGGAGTCCTAGAGTGAACATCAATTGTGGGATCCAGGTACATCCTGCTGACGAGCCCTCAATAAATCGAAACGCGCATCCTGGATTCCACTGTTAGCCACTAACCATCTTTGCTTATAATTGATATTTATTGCAATCTGAGTTCATCCGATTCTTATTCGTTATTGAAAGTAAGGCTTTTACGAACAGCTGAAGCACGATTTACTGTGATCGGTATTCCTAAACAAAACAGTTTACCGTTTGGTTACTTTCCTATTTAACGTGATCTAATTATTCGATGTCATAACTGTATAACTTGTAAATTACCGACATTGCCATTTTGTTCCAGTTTAGCTAAATATAGTACAATTTGTAACAAAAAAGAAAACCGTTATTGATTCATTTATTCTAGAATAAAAAGCTAGCATAGAAACACGCATTGATTCAGCTTAGCCAACAACTGAAAACTAAATAATACAATAGCGTTCTCATATTATTGCATTACGTGAACAAAACTAAGTCATAGAGCGAACTCAGTTCTTTTATATCTTTCATGAATAGTTCTATGAGCTAAATAACATTATAGTGAACGAGAACACAAGTGGGGACAATCGAACGTATTGAAACACAAAATTACCGAATGTTTTATTGAAATCTAAGAAACACACAGTAAATACTTCATCTGCAAAATGTCAGGCAATCGTCACAAACTTGACTGTTCCTTCATTTCTACACCAATCATTCACTGATCTCATTCTCCTTAATTTGATCTTCTTAACATTCTATCACTAGGCATTTCACTTTTTATTGATGATACATACTACTTATATCTATCGACATCAGTAGCACACACATATCACACTAAGATATTCTTTGATTCTGTGTTCAAATACATTCGATTGTCCCCACTTGTGTTCTCGTTCATTTCAATGTGAATATCAGCGAAATATAAACATTTTAGGCTCTTGAAAAGTTCTTTGGGAAAAAAATATCCAATGTAAATCATTAAAACTTGTATAATTTAATGTGAATTGATCGGGGAAATATTTACTGAAATGAAAAATTTTGTTCACCCCTTCCCCCCCCCACAAAAAAATATAAGTCGCATAGTTTTCAAATTATAATGAAAAATCAGTTGGTGTTCTTCTTTTTTGAAATTATGATTAATTGGTTACAGTTTTAATGTCTATAACCGTAAAAAAAAAACAAAAAAAAGGGAAAACTTGAAAATATCTTAGGTACTATACTGTGAACCATAGTAACTAAATAAATCATAAAATACATCTGTAATAAAACAAAACGGATCATTCCATGTACTGATCTAATATCAGTAATATGCTAGCAACTAGTTAGAAAAAATAGTACAGATATATGGGGACATATCAGGCCCATGGATATAAGAACAAAATCGATAGTTTGTTTCCAACAGCACCAAAAAAATTTTTTACGATATAAATATGTGCAGTTTTTTTCTTTATGGACAATGATAAAGTAGACAATCATTTGTAACAACAGTTGTGTAATAACTATTCAAGAAAAAAAAAGAGATTTTCATCTAGTGTTTATGTATTTTAATATATAGATCCAATGTACCTTAACTAATACATAATTATGACTAACATAAAACAGTAACCCAGACATTTACTTAGTATCATTTGTTTGGATCTTCCCATTGATGTTCCGTAAGACTGCAACTGGTCAGTCTCTAATTGACATATGTGCATACTTTGCGTATTGCCTCGATATAGCCTAAATTTATAGGACGAAACTCACGTCCTGGATTCCACTGCTAGCCGCCATTTTCCATTTTTGCTTAGTTACCTAAACACTTTTTTATTACATATTAATGTTCAAATTCATAACGATGCTTTCCACTTGAGAAAAGAGGTACTATAATCACAAAGTGATACTTTGAACATGTTTCACAGTATCATTACATTTATGCATTACAATTAGTGTATATGCATTATTGTCTGATTAGATGGTTGATTATTTCATTTAAACGTAGATCGTTTTGCTTTCATTAGCTTAAATGGACCCATTGATCACTGAATACATGACAGTAATTAAAATATTGTTGGAGTAATTATGTATAATCTAAAATGTAGTTAATGATATCCGTTTCATATACTAAACATTATATTACTAGTTTATTCACATGACTTATCCGTTTTATTTTCCTTACTATCTAATGATTTGTACACACACACACACATGGGAACAACAAAATATACCCGATTACGTAATTACAGAATATTTGAGTAAAATCTGGGAACTATACATTTATTACTCCATTTGCAAAATATCCATCGATTGTCTCAAACTTTGTTGTTCCCTCATTCCCATACCAATAACTCTCTTTTAACGTTATCTTCTCTTAGATTCTCTATAACCTCTACCGCTAGACATTCCATTTTAGATTGGTGATACATATTACTTATATTTGTGGACATCGGTAGCACATACTATACTTTTACTCTTCAATTTAAATAATACTTCTTGAATAAAATTTTAATATCTTATTATCTAGTTTCAATCTACTTCTCATGTATAACTACTGACTAGAATAAAATAGATGGAATGTGGCTGGTAGTGGAATCCAGGATGTGAGATTTGCTTCATCTGGTATTCGTCATTTGTATATATTTGCACACTAGAATTGATAACCACTCCAGTACTCGAAATCGTTAATAAACACGTCAAATATTATCGCATTGTCCACTTGACCAATAACTCCAGATCACCACTCACTTTTGCAATGGATATGAATTTTATCATTCTATTCATATTTTCATGACCAGTAATACACTTAACTACTTACTATCAATTTATACATTTGATGTATTATGTGTAGTTATACAATGTATTTCATTATCATCGTAACAAGTTTTCTATATACCTATGTTTGGTAGAACCCGATGATAAATTAACTTTCATTCGGTGTTGTTTCGCTTATATACTTTATTATAATAAGTTAATTAGGAAACTTTCAATTTATACGGTTATCTCATATACTTATCCAACACAAGAATGAGTACACCCAAGTCATTTTAATGACTAAACATCATCATAGATAACTGTGCCCTAAACAAAATAAGTTAGTATTTCGAGAAGACACTGTTTATCATGCCTCCAAATGCCCTTGTATGGCCGAGAGTGGGTAGGACCTGCTCTTTCTCTCGAAATGCTCTCACATGACCACGCGTATACAACCTCTGCCAAGGAGGTCATACTCACTGCCCTCTCGTGACATTACTGTTGTTTACGAAATTGAAAGGACGAAAAGCGAATGTCGACTGTTTTACACCGGGTTGGTGGATATGAAGGATCCACCTAGGAGAAAACCCTGACTCCAAACCAATGGTGCACACGGGCTTCAGTATCGTGAAGGAAAAAATGGAGTATGAATCAACCGTTGGTCATCGACTATCATAGAATTGCATCTCCTTACTTTTCTCCACTACCTTGTGGATTAAACCTTTAGGTGGAAGGCCTCGAGCTTTGCCCCCTAAGAAAACCACCTGCATGGGTATGGGCACTCGGGCAGTATCATAGCCCTACACAATTAAATGAAATGACAATTTTTTGTGTGGCGCATTTACATCTGTTACCCCCTTGTACCAATATTTGTGTTCAAATAAATAACTAAAAACTGTTTATCATGAGTTGTAACTAAGGTATGATATAAATTATCTTTAAAAAAAGGGGAGTTGATTACGTCATTTCACTTTGCTCTCAATGATTTTGTAATTGGTAATAAAATTCTTTATTATTTGGTTATAAAAACCATCTAGTTAATATACTGTACACTGATACTTCTGATAAGCTTTGTCAGTCTAGATATATGAAAGTGAAAATTAATTACCTTTAAGGTAAACCACTGATATATTTATTCATCAGAAAAAACTCAATTTTTATTGTCTAATTAGTGATGTTCTGTTTACAACATTTAATTGTTGAAGGAGAGTACTCATTGTGAGAACAGTAAGAAGAAATAATAACAATTATTGTTGTATAGGGATAAGTGTGTACATTTGAAGGATAGAAAAACGGGCTTCTATCTGCATCTGTAAGTATATCGCAAAACATTTACGTCTATCAAGAGAAAACTGTCTAAGTAGTTTGTTACCACCTGTTTTATTACTTATTTCATTCAACAAAGAAACGCTGGTACAAAAGTAGCACTAAAAAATATATATGCACCACACATATCAAGTGATTTGTGTGTGGGTGCTGAGATCTTACTTTGATGTTCAGACAGAAGCCGTTGATATTTTAGGGAGCCAATACCTTAGTCTCTTCTACTAAGAAGTCTGTTTCATGAGGCAATAGAGAGAAGTTTTGAGGCAAAGTCTCATGGTCGTCAGTGACCATTTATTCTTTCGGAATCCTTGAGCACATATTCACTAATGGTTTACAATCAAGGTTTTCCAACTCCCTTAGGTACCCGACCACGTACAATTACTACTAGATACAAAGCTCAACGTTCAATTTCATGAAGTTGTTCAAAGTTGTCTGTACACATTCTTATACTTCGTTGTTAGACATCACAATAGTAATATCAATTAGAAGACTTTAACCTAACCTTTGTATTGAAAAACATCTAGAGCTATTCTTCAACTTTCGTGGTCACATTCTGCCCATTTTTCAATAAGGTGAATTGACCTCATCTATCCGTTTTACCTTCCAAGCTTTCAAAAAATGTTGTGAAGCCAATAAAACCATTGTAAGGTCATAGAATTACTATTTTTTAGCAACTATTAAAAAGTGTTCCATTTGTTTAAGCCATTACCTCAACTTATTTCACAAAATAAATAACTTATTCATTTTCTATTGAGCTCAATATTGTGTTAATAACTGAAAATAGTTACACATTTCAATTTGTATTTCAATGAAATTACGGGACATTTTAGTAAAATCTGATAACGATACAGTAAATACTTCATTTACAAAATATTAACCAATTGTCTTAGACTTCACTATTCCTTCATTTCTCTAACAACCATTCTCTGTTCTCGTTCTCTTTTTTGATCGATCTTCTTAACCTTCTGCCTCTAATTATTTCACAATCGATTGACGATACATACTACTTATATCTATCGACATTAGTAGCACACACCACAATACAATTTGATGAGTACATAATTAAAAGTCAATCCACTTACTTATGAACTCATCGTCATGTGATATTTATACATGTTGTGTATTATTCCATTTAAAATAATCACTAATTAGTAACTACAAAAGTGTTTTCTCAAATTACTGTTCTGTGCTCCAATTTAAACGACTGTAGTAAGAAACTTAATTCATTTCCAATATTGTATGTAAATGGATAACTGAGATGAATCACGTGATACGTAATTGAATGGTTTGCATATTTGTTATAGATCATAAACTAAATTCTATTCTCAGAAGGTGTTTATTGTGGAGATTTTAGTAATTTTATATTTGAAATCATGAGATAATCGAAGTTAGATCACCATGGAAAACCTGGAAGTACTGGACGGCCGTTTTGTCCTAGTGTGGATTTCCTCAGCGGTGCGAATTCACGATCCAATTACGCCAGATCCGAACCCAGGACCTATTCGTCTCGTGCGAAAGCGCTTAACCCCTATAAATCAGTGAAATTTAGGAAGAATGGTTTACTCCAATAATGGTTAGGCACAGAAAATTTAAAGTACGTATAGTATTTTAGATGGCCTTTGGCTTTTGAAACTTTTATAGACACAGTAGCAGGATAGACATACATTCAATGAGAAATGTGACTTAAGAATTATAAATTTCTAAATATTTCTAGGAAACATTTTTTGAATGCTGATTGGATAACATGTTCTTCAGTGTGTTCAAAGAACCACAGGGTTTTGTACAGAGAATAAATTTCTGGGTCTTCCCAACCAAGAAATAGTAGTCTGGAAGTGTTTGTTTTTTTTATTTACTTTTCTATTGTTAAATTTTAGTGTTCTTTTCAGTCAACAAATTCTGCATGTTCAAACTAAGTATGTTCACACTAAATGTACGTATTGCTTCGATAAAGCCTTAATTCACAAGCATTACAAGCAAAGATGGATTCAGTAGCTAAGTGGATAACACGATGGCATTTAAAGTGGAAGTTACTGGTTTCGAGTTCCAGAGTGAACATCAACTCTGAGATGCATGTACATCCAGCTGACGAGTCCCGAATAGGACGAAACGCGCATCCCGAATTCCACTACTATCCACTATCCATCTTTGCTTTTAATCAAATATTGATACAAATGTAACTTTTTAAAAAAGGATGGTTTCTTTTTCTTTTTCCTGTAACACACTATTAATTGCAGGATACATTTTACCATAGAAACAATTTTTCGTGAAAAAAAGTATCACATTCAGTTTGTTACGTTTTTTTCTTTCAGTTTTGTAATGTCATCATTTATTTCATTGCCTTTTATTCTTTACATTTCAACAAAAGCATCACAAGAATGATAGAAAAATGAAGATGTTTTTTTATATTCACCGTAGGAAATTATAAGGGAAAGATAGGTATGTAGTTTTGAAACTACATGGAACATTATTGTTTACAGAGTATTACATAATTTAACTCGAGGATGGCAACTAAAATTTACCCTTAAATTAACTTCATGTACATATCTACCTTTAATTTATTGATCAGGGAGTAATAACTAGGTTTGTTTAGACCTTTTGGCACTGATCAAATTCTAGCGATAAATTTCCAATATGATTAATAGTCTGAAGGATTCATCGTCGTGTGTATTATTTGATGAAGTGAGATAGTTAAAAGTAGACTCTAGAGACTAGTGGAAATACATTATTAACTAGTTGGTATATGGATAATAATTAAGCCTAAAAGGATTAGATATTGATGATATTGGTCATTATTCAATGATGAAAATAATTTGAATTAGCTGATTCAAAACAACAGGCAGATCGCAACCCCAATAACTTAATGATGATGTCTAAAGCTTTCAAGATTGGTGATATGGATATCAACAGAGAAAAAATCATAATTTTATCAAGACTATATGCATACCTACCTGATGGGTGCTGAATAATTTGAGACCTAGGAAGATTCGGTTTTGTATTTGGTTACCTTGAACCTTTATATATATGTATGTATATATACTGTTTTTAACAAAGTAGTCATTGTGATTGACCATTATTATATGAGAACGTAACAATAAAGTAATAATCTTACTTTTAAAACGTCTGTACTAATACATATAGGGGGTAATCATCATCTTTGCACTTTATAACAAAATTTATTTTGCATATTATATTTTTATTTACTTATAAACAACCGAATTGACAGCAAAAAAAGACACTTAGTTGTGTCTAAATACTCATTTGAACATGTTAACTGAATACAGTGAGTTGAGGTCGACACTAGAAGCTAGACCACTATGAATAACCTGGATGTCCTGGATGGCCGTTTCGTCCTAATATGGGCATTGCGTATCAACGATCCTGCTTGAGGGATTCAAACCTAGAACCTTAACCTCTAAAGCAATGAGCTGGCATCCAACGGTTCGAATTCCACGGACAGGATCGTAGATGCCCACTGCTAAAGAGTTTCACACTAAGCCGAAGCAGTTTTTCAGTGCTTCCAGGTTATCCATGGTGGTCTAGCTTCAATTAACTGATGAATTCAACTAAGAAATCACTAAAATCTTTACAAAATCCTCTTCTCATGACTAAAATATGTTGAACCATTATTTATAATCATATGACTCTACATAATAAATTAAAAATATATATTCTTAAATGGCTTCAAAAGCCAATGTCTATCATTCACTTTTAGTCATAAACGTTTTCTATCAGGTTGATTACTTCATCACAACCAACATGAATGAAGATAGTTGCGAATGATTACGTAAGTTTTTAATGGGAAAAAAAACTAATGGGGGGAAATAAAAGTGAATAATTAAGAGAACTGCATTTTTTTTCCATCCGATTTCTTTCAAATATGATAATGTAGCCTTAACAATTCGGTTTGCATTAAAACATTACCTGTTGTGATGTACTATACAATCATTACAAAATTCACCTACATCATTATTATCTATAACAATTCATTATTAACAGAAGAGGGTTTTGTGGAAATTTTAGTTTTTATATAGTTGAAATCATGAGTCAATTGAAGCTAGAACACCATGGAAAACCTGGAATCAATGGACGACCATTTCGTTCTAGTGTGCAACTCCCCAGCAGTGCATATCCACGATCCCACCTCACGAGATTCGAACCCAGGATCTATCAGTCTCGCGAGCGATCACTTAACCTCTAGACCACTGTGCTGGCATCCAACGGTGTTAATGTCTAATCTCAACCAATCCATAAATTGAGCAGCCGTCCTCCATTGTCTAAGTGAATTACTCTTGTATCTTAAATTGTCTGAAAATGATTTCAAAAAGATTGCTAGTCTATTTAGATGATGATTACTTTAGATGTGAATTGGCTTCTTCATTTTTGAAGAATACGATTTTGTTACAATTACAGTTTGGTTGAATGAAATATCGTTAGATTTTAGTGACTGGTACGACGTCAAGTTCATATAGGTTATTCTAGCTTCTGGACTGACCAATTCATTTATTGTTTGTAAGTTACATTTTGACCCTATCAGCCATTCGCTTATTAGCCCTGACGTTTTTTCATATGGATCGTATGTGTGTTAATTGCTCACCCTATTGTTTACGTGTCTATAACTTAATTTTGTCTGAATGTAAATTTTGAGTCATACTCGAATAAAACGAGTTAGCTAACTTTACTGAATTTCTTCGATGCGCGTCACATCGTTTCTCCGATTGCCCACCAGGATCAATCAGGGTATGATTTCACGTATTGAAAATGTATTCTCGTATATGACTTATTTTATTTCGTTATTTCCTAACGCGAATTTAGTCGTTAAAAACAGATGAAGTTTAGCGGCATGTATATTTCAAGAACAATCGACATACGATTAAACTAAAGCCGTATATATTAGGCCACTAAAAGACAAAACAACTTCACTTAATAATCTGGATCATTTGTTCACCGAACATCAAACAATTTTCATTAACATAATTCATATTTTTCAAGTACTGTTACTCAGAACCATATATATATGCAGTTTTGTTCATCTTATCGCTTTCTTTTTTATTTCCGGGAATATAAATTTATTTTGTACGTGGAGAGAACAAACCAGCTTCCAACTGGAGAGGAGATTACGAAACGTCCACTGCAGGTGGATAGAACATACACTGTGGGAATCACAAAACTGCATCACGAGAGGAACACCAACTTGAAATCCTGAAATGAAACGGATATATGGAAAACCAAAGAACACATTGAGTCAAGAAGTGGAAGCAGATATGAAAAGGATGAATAGTAACTGGAAAGAACTGGAAAGGATTACTCAAGACAGAGTTGGATGGAGAATGCTGGTGGGTATACTATTATCCTTCATAAGGAGGTAACCGGCTTGTAAATATGTATTAGCAACTCCTCTTCTATAATTGTGAAAGCGTGAGACTGTTTATTATAATTTTACTGAATATCGTTTAGTTATCCTAATATGTTTTATTTTGTCTAAGTATTGTCACTGTTGACTCTATTCAATTTGAGTATTCTTCAGTTTCTAGAAGCCCTGAAAATATGTTTTATCATAGTGTAAAATTCTGTAGCCGTTTGTTTATACAACCCTCAGGTTATTCCTTTTAACAACTACACACTTTGTACGGTTCAAAATTTATTCTTGCATCCTACAGTCAAAGTTCAACTTTACACTATTCCCAATACAACATTACAATCATATAATAGTCTTAATGTATCAAATACTGTATTTTTTACGTTAAGGATAGGTCTTCCAGATGGTTACTAACAATGAAAAATCAATCTGCGACATAAACCATGTTTCACTTCTAAAAAGTTCCATTTATAACCAGATAAGATGATTTTCATCCCTAGTAACATATTTTTTTCTGTTTAGCGTTTTGTTAGGGGGTTCGGTTTTCTACGAGAGAAATACTACATCCATTGTCAAGATGGTACAAGTATTTATAAACAGTTTTCTACGCAAAATATTCAACATTCACTGGCCGGATAGGACAAACCAGCTTCCAATTGAAGAGGAAATTAGGAAAAGACGTTGGAAGTGGATCGAACATACATTTAGGAAATCACCAATGTGCATTACAAGGCAATCCCTAACTTGGAATCCGGAAGGGAAGCGGAAAAGATGAAGGCCGAGGATATGAAAAGGATAAAGAACAACTGAAAAGCACTGGAAAGGATTGCTTGGGACAGAGTTGGATGGAGAATGCTGACAAGCGGCTTATGCGCCTCCGCGGGGGGTAACAGGCGTAAATAAGTAACATAATATTGGTGCATCTACATCAAAAAATTTTATTATGAGGTGTGATCAATGAATATGATTCAAGCAAAGATGAATAGTGGCTAGCAGTGGAATGCCGGACACGCGTTTCGTCCCATTTGGAACTCGTCAGGTGGATGTACCTTCATTCCACAGTTGATATTCACTCCGGGACTCCACCCTAGTACCATTCGCTTCATATCCAATCATGTTATCCATTTAGCTACTGAACTCCAATAGCAGTCCGCAAAGGATACACGTATATCAACAAGAGACTGATCAATAGCAGTCCTAAACATCATTGGGAATATTCAAGAAAACCACACCAAGTGAACATGATTCAAGTTTTCAAATCTGAACATATGTAAATGTTCTGTTCAAATTTCATTGAAAATGCAAACTACACTTCATTTATGTTCACTTTATTATACAACCCAGAAATCTTTCAATCATTTCAAACTACATAACAACTAGCTAATCCATAGGAATAACCATTAATGTTCTTTACTATTGGACATGTTTCTTTTTAAACTAAAGTTGTCAATTTTAATTATACGTTTTATCAATCATATTTAAAATAAATTCATTACTTCATTTCGTTTTAATAGGACAGTTGTATAATATTATTCCTAATTAGAATACAGCTTTATAATAAATTGAATACACAACATGAGTACTAAGACGAATTCTTTGTCCTTCTTTTTTTAACTTTCTTCATTATAGTTTTCTTGTATTCTGTATACAAGATTTCTCGACAGTGTCCTTTCGTGATCCTGTCACTAGGGCTAGACATCCATGAATCTTAGTAACACCTCAAGTTCATAACCTCTAGTTCACTAAGTTGGTATCTAATTCGTCGTATAAATAATCAATCGATAACAAGTGCCGCGCAATAATTAACTAAGATCAACCTATGATGTTAAAGATAAAATTAGAAAACTTCATAAACCGTCTACAGAAACTCATAATTATGTTCTTAGAAGTGACAAAGTTTGAGTTACTTACTTACGCCTGTTAACTTTCGTGTAGGAGCATAGGCCACCCACCAGCATTCATCATTCAAACCTGTTCTTGGCAATCCTTTCCAGTTCTTTCCAATTGTTATTCATCCTTTTTTTATCTGCTTCTATTTCTCGGTGTAATGTGTCCATTTTTCCGCTTCCCAAGTTAGGGATTGCCTCGTGATAGATTTTGAGTAGCGATTCCTTTATTTAAGTGAGAACTTGTGATCTATGTAGTTCATCAATGTTTAGTTAACCATCAGTAGGATTTGGAGATAGTTGAAAAATATTGGGAAATGGTTGAATTAAAATATGTAGACCACTGGATTTGGGTTCACAGTCTGAAATAATAAGCATTTACGCGAGAGATCAAGGATCCTAAATTCCAGCCTTTCTAGTCGGATTCTATATTCGGGCAAAATAGATATTTTTTAGAAGGAGTTTTGTGGAGATTTCAGTATTTTCATAGTTGAAATCATGAGTCAATTGAAGCTAGACCACCATGGAAAACCTAGAAGCATTGGACGGCCGTTTCGTCCTAGTATGGGACTCCTCAGCAGTACTCATCAACGATCCCGCCTCACGACACTCGAACCCTGAACCTACCATTCAACTATGGAAATGCTGAAATCTCCACAAAACCTATTCTGATTATAATCATATGCTCACTAGTGACTGAATTCAAGATATATGTCCTGGAGTTATAGTGAGAAGCAGTAACCAGAGGAGTTCAACCACGTCTGTTGTCAGATATCAACTCACTGAAGAAAATTGGTGAATGGTTGCTCAAACTTTGTGGATTGGTTGAGGTTAGACATTAACACCGTTGGATGCCAGCTCAGTGGTCTATCGGTTAAGTGCTCTGGCGCGAGACTGGTAGATCCTGGGTACGAATCTTGCGAGGCGGGATCGTGGATGTGCACTGCTCAGGAGTCCCATAATAGAACGAAACGGCCGTCTAGTGCTTCCAAGTTTTCCATGGTGTTCTAGCTTCAATCGACTCATTATTTCAACTATGAAGATATCCATTACTTCTTAATTTTCAACAGTCGTTTATCTAAGAACAATCCACGAAGTTTACTACACAGCAAAGTCATTTTGAATTTATTTTACTTGTATAAATATTACCTTTCCATTTAATTTACTTAAACAAAATGAAATGTGAAAAAAAGCAACATCAGACTAAGCAAAAATGTGATCTACTTTTTTGTCATCCTAGTAACGATAAGCTTATTCAAGATAAGAAAAATCATGTCATAATCGGTAACTTAGTGACTCTATCAGTTTTCAACAATCGTTTTTCTTTTTTGTTTGTAATTTTAATTGATTACTTACAAAATTTAAAAAAAAAGCTGCTGACAAGCTTATTTATCACTTAGTGAATATTTTATTACTCTGTTGCACTTTAGACTACAAATGTATAAGAGTAACTGGTGTAAGGATTTAGTGTTTATTCATTGTGCAAAGGTATATTATTTACCGTTGGTACCATGAAATACCACAATTGATCAATTTCTTTGGAATGTGAACATACGTAGTGGATAACCTTGATACTGTTTTATAGTCATATCATCTAGCACATCTGAATAGTGAGTAGGGACTGGAATCTCGAGATTGGATTTCATTATGTTTCAGACTCACTAGGTTAATACACCTTCATATTAGTACCTGTTGCTTCAAACATTCAGTCTGTTGTCTTTTGAGCTACTGAATACAGATAGCGACCAGTTTGCAAATTTTATTTGTTAGCGGTTTCATCTCCCCGTTGCTTAAGTTAAAAACTATATGTAATCAATCTTTGTTGGGATATTCGCATCATGAGTTATATGAAGATCAACACTGATAAGCGTGGTAGATTCACTTGACAAATCCAATCTAGGATGAAATAATTATTTTGGATTCCTCTGTTAAACACCAACAAACTTCATTGGATCTTCTACGTCAGCTTAATTTTACATTTTTACTTAGAATGATTAATGAATTCTATTATCTATCATCGAAAATATCTGACAAAGACCTCTGCATGTGAAGTTCCCTTTTGTTAGAGTAACTTATTTAAAAAAAATATCCTTACTTCGTCAAAAGCGAAAGTCAGAATATTTGTTGAAAAAAGAAATTTAATCAATTTCATATATTTAGCTGATGGGAAAATCATGAAACTAGACTGCAGTTGTAAGCCACTGTCACTCCTTTTAAACATGATGGAATACTGGGTAGTCTTTAGTGAAGCTTATGTCATGTTCTTCTTTGTACTACTGATTGAATTCTATCGATAAAATAAACGTAGTCTTTGGTTTAAGTGATCTGATATCGCGTGCATTATGATGAGATTTAAAATGATGATTAGCGATGGTCTACAAGGAATCCTTGACCCAAGTTTCGTACTATTTGACATTCGTTAGTAAGTTATTCCTGTAACCATGTGAGAGCTGAAACCTCGTGCAAGAAGCCCTGCTATATCAAATACGAATTCGCAAACAATTTTTAAGTCGAAGTCACCCATAGAAATGAATTCATTTTAGCCAAAGTAAAGTTATTTGAAAACTGAGAATTGCCAACTGTGTGGATTAGTATTCCATTCCAAATTAAGTTAGTTGAACATGAACTGATGTCATTATGGTCATGAACACCAAGAAGAAAAGTACAAATGAAGGTTTATTTTCAACCATAAATTAGTCACAAACTATATATAAATATACCAAGTTTTTACTGGGGTTCAATCCATGAATTCTTGCCTCTGAGTCCAAAGAATTGGGTATTGGATCTGTTATTTCCTTAACGTTAAAAAAACGAATATACGATCCTACTTATTTATTTTATTCTATTTCTCTTAATAGATCTCATATCTCTTCTTTATTAGTTATCAACACACTTTTAATTATATATTTCCTATTAAATATTCTTTTGAGTTTGGATTTCTGGAGGTTATAGAATTTCATTGAAATCATGAACATAGTATCGTGGATTAGTTAAAGTTAGACTATAACATCATAGGATCGCTGACCAGTGGTCTAAAAGTTAGGCGAAGGCGCGCGAAACCGAAAGTCGTAGGTCCGAATTCCGCCTGTATAATCGCGTATGTGAACTATTGAGGAGTACCGTAATAAGACAAAAGAGCTGTCCAAAGCTTCCAGGTTTACAACAGTGGTTCAACATTGATCAATTCATGATTTCAATGAAATGCTGTTTTCTTAGGTCTATTTTCCTATATTTCAGCTTGCTTCTTAAGTCAAAATATTTTCTCATATTATTAACTTTTTGACTATTCTAATAGTTATGTGGTCATTAGTGTCCGGGATAAACAAAAATGAATCACAGTCGTTATATATATCAACTAATGACTATACTTGTCATCTTTTTTATCACTATGTACTTTAAAGGCATTACAAGTTAATGTAATCATATTTCATTGACATTATTGACACAAAAATAGCCTCTCTTAGATGCAAATAGATTTGTGTATAACCTAACGATGAAGTGAAAACAATATATTTCACCCTCATGAAAATCACTAGTTAGCTGATTCATTTACGTGACCTATTCCTTATCAAATAACAAGAGGAAATCTGTTGCTAACATTGCATACGATGAATAATCTACAGTCATATCAATGTTCTTATTCACAATTCATACAAATTACTTTTAGCTGAAACTATATACATGTGAAAAACGTGATGAATTTATGATGGAACAAAACAAAATTGACTTTTAATTCAGTGTACAAGTTCTTTTGAAAAGATTATGATACATTGAATGTACGGGCAGGTATAAATAGTTTGTATCAGGAATTGAAAGTAGGCTTTTTAATGGCCGTAAATATGGCTGTATTTAGATTGCATGATCGTTATTGAATTTATATCATTGTATAAATCATCGACTTGGCTCATAATAGCGAATAACGGAATAAGTCGAATATGAGAATGAATTTCGAATACGTATATTGCATACAATAGTTGATCCAGACAAACGATCGAATAAATGGAGCGAAGAAAGCATAGCGAAATGACGAGCAGTGGAAAAAGCATATAAGCCAACTCGATTTAACCAAGCCTGAATTGATATTTATAGTCACTGACATGTGATGAGTAGGATAAGATTTACACACATATATGGTTACATAAAAGTAGTCAAGGTTGATAAACGGACAAATGACAAGGTTGAAATGTGACTCAAGAAGAATGGACGAATTGGCCTGTCTGAAAGCTAGAATAAACTATGTGAGCTTGACACGTAACCAACACTACAGATTCTGTTCTTCAACTGTAGGAATACTGTCATTAGTTTGACAACCCTCTCCTTTACATCTGCACTGTAGCCTTCATGTTCATCGATGATATATCGAATAGTTTCAGATGTCCAGTGTTTCCAGGCTTTTAATTATTCCCTAACTTGGGTCAGTGAATGATCTCAATAAGATTAGAAAATTGTCTTACAGAAATATAATGAATTCTATGTACTACTACATGCGCACAGATTTCAGTAGTATATTCGTGGATAAGATTGAACAGTGTAAATA
>NW_017386074.1:122573-124143 GCF_000237925.1 Schistosoma mansoni
GTGTATCTGGCATCTGGTTAAGATTTTTCACGGAATTATTAGATAATTTTGGTGTTCGAATATAATTCCTGGATGAATGTTGAACCAGATTGCCAGATGAAACGTTGGATTTACTTCAAGTTCATTCTTTGAGATTTTAAAAATACATTATTCTTCCTCAATGTCTCACATCAACTCGACGCTCTGATACTGTGAAAGTTTTCAATCAAATTTAAACGAAAGTTATTATAAATCCAACCCCCCCCCCGAGGGTGAGAAGATTCCTCTCTTTCTCCGGAAATGCTCTCACATGGTTACGCGTATACAGCCATTGCAAGGGATGTCCTACTCACTGCATTCTCATGGCGGGTAAGTTGTTCATGAAATTGAGAGGACGAAAACGGAATGTCCGGCGCTTTGACCTGGTCGGTAGATATGGATGATCTAACTAGAGGAGTTGAAAAACTCTGATTACAAACCAATGGTTTACATGGGCTTCAGTATCATGAGGGAACAAATGACGTTTGAATCAATGGTTGTTCATCGACTACCATGAGACTGTATCTCCTTAAGCTGCTCCACTGCCTTGTGGATCAGACCACTAGTTTGAAGGCTCCGGATGTGGCCCTCTAAGTAAACCAATTGCTTTGGTTTAGGCACTCGGACAGTATCACAGCTCACTCACAAATCAAGTGACCTTTATGACGTATATGTATTCGGTGTACCTTTGTACTAATATTTATGTGTTCAAATCTATAAATAAATAAGTTCTAACAATAGTTCCTTACTTCTTGTTGTTTTCCAATTTATGTGTACATCATGTACGAGATCATGAATGCACACTGTTGAAGAGTCTCATACTTGTATGAAATGGTCATCTAATGCTTCCAAGTTTTCAATAGTTGTCGAAAAATTGATCGATTCATGATCTCAGTTCATACTAACTAGCTGTTTCGTTTGAGTTTCTTAGACTTCTCAATAATATCCAAAAACATAATCTCATGTGATATTGAATCGACATCGATTATCTCTACGAGTATAACCACTGAATTCCAGCCATATGTAGATGGTGAGGCCTAGCAGGACCTTCTGAAGAAGAGTGCTACATCGAAGCACGACACAACTACCAGGGCGGGATAGCTGTTTCTGCACTGCTTACGCAGAACCAATAGATAACACTCACAACCCATTTTTTTGTTTTTGTTTTTGTTTATGTTTGGGGAGATTCATTTTTTTATCACACTTTTGAACCCTCAATAGTTATGTAATGACTCTTTGTAGCGTTCGTAATCGTTCCCAGGTATTAGTAGAGTGGTTGATTAGGCCGATCTCCACCACCCTCATTACCGCTCACATTAGTACATGGGATGGTTTCCATGATCCAAGAGGCACGACGAGGACGTGTGAGTCGGGTTTCGCATCCTATAACCACTCAATTGAATGTAAGTTAAGAACGAAAATGATAGTTTTGTTTGTCCAGAACGACAAATCTAATCTTTTTTTTATTCTACTGTAAATGTAATAAACAGAAACTTCAAGTGAGTTATTCAATAATAGTTATCTTATACATTGTGAAGAGTCTCGTAAATGG
>NW_017386074.1:124343-158186 GCF_000237925.1 Schistosoma mansoni
GCGGCCAAATGTCAAGGTAGAAATGTGACTCAAGAAGATTGGACGAGTTGTCCTGTCTGAAAGCTAGAATATACTATGTGAATATGACACGTAACCAACACTACAGATTCTGTTCATCTACTGTAGGAATGCTGTCATTTGTGAGACAACCCTCTCCTTTACATCTGCACTGTAGCCTTCATGTTCATCGATGATATATCGAATAGTTTCAGATGTCCAGTGTTTCCAGGCTTTTAATTATTCCCTAACTTGGGTCAGTGAATGATCTCAATAAGATTAGAAAATTGTCTTACAGAAATATAATGAATTCTATGTACTACTACATGCGCACAGATTTCAGTAGTATATTCGTGGATAAGATTGAACAGTGTAAATATTTCTACATTTATTTCAACACAAATTTATATAGATCCAATATGGGAAAGACAAGTGGTATTAAGAAAAAAATGGTTTTCATAAATATACAATATAGATATCAGTTGTATTTTATCATACAATTCTAACAATTAGGAGGAAGAATGTTAATGTAAAATGTCAGCGGATGAATTTGAAGTAAACCAAACGTGTCATCTGTCAATCTGGTTCAAGATTTTTCAGGGCATTATTAGATAATTTTGGTGTTCGAATATAATTTCTGGATGAATGTTGAACCAGATTGCCAGATGAAACGTTGGATTTACTTCAAGTTCATTCTTTGAGATTTTAAAATTACATTCTTCTTCCTCAATGTCTCACATCAACTCGACGCTCTGATACTGTGAAAGTTTTCAATCAAATTTAAACGAAAGTTATTATAAATCTAACCCCCTCCCCGAGGGTGAGAATATTCCTCTCTTTCTCCCGAAATGCTCTCACATGGTTACGCGTATACAGACATTGCAAGGGAGGTCCTAATCACTGCATTCTCATGGCGGGTAAGTTGTTCATGAAATTAAGAGGACGAAAAGCGAATGTCCGGCGCTTTGACCTGGTCGGTAGATATGGATGATCTAACTAGGGGAATTGAAAAAACTCTGATTACAAACCAATGGTTTACATGAGCTTCAGTATCCTGAGGGAACCACTCAATTTGTTTGTCCTTAAAGACAAACCTAATTTTTTCAATCTACTCTAAATGTAATAAAAAGAAAGTAGAATAGAGTTATTCAATAATAGTTGTCTTATAATATTGATATTAAATTCCCTAGAGTTAATGTCTAATCTAAACTAAAGAAATTAGTTTTCCTTTTTTTTTACTTGATGAACAATAACAGAAAACGTAAAAGAATATTACGATACTACTATTAACTTATTAGGCTTTTCTTTTTTTTTTCTTTTTTTCCCTCCGTTTTCCCTTTTCTGTTCATTCGCATTATCTTTCAAGCTTTTTTTGTTTTTTTCTATTTTTTTTCTTTCCTTTTCTTTTCTTTTCATTCAGATCAGACAGAAATGAAAATGAAGTTGGGCAAAATGATAAAATGAAATAAATTTGTCTTATATTCATAATGGATACACGATCATAGTGAATAAGAATAAGAATAAAAGAGAATAAGAGAATTTTCCTAATTCATTATCTTTCTTATGTGTTCATTATTTTTTAGATTGAGATATTCCATTTTCTATAAAGCTTATTTGTAATCATTATTTTCGGCGAAGTCGTTAAGGATTGAATGAGAATTCAGGTGAAGGTTTCAGTATTTTCAGTAGTTGAAATCATTAGTCAAATGAAGATAGAACAACATGGAGAACTTGGAGGCACTGGATGGCTGTTTCGTTCTATTGTCGTCTTCTCAGCAATGCGATCACATCTCGCGAAATTCAAACTCAGGACCTAACGGTCTGTCACGTGGACTCTTAAACTCTATACTACTGAGATGGCATACGACGTGTTAATGTCTAAATTTAACTAATCCACGAAATTTAGCGACACATCAACCACTGTCTTCAGTGAGTCACTACCTCACAACAGACCTGGTTGAACTGCACTGGTCACTGCTTCTCACTAGAACTCCATGAAATTCATCTTGAAACCAGTCACTAGTGCGCATATGTTGAATAATATCATAAGGGGTTTTTGTTCATATTATAGTAATTTTAATAGTTTAGATCATGAATCAATTGCAGCTAGACCACCATAGAAAACGTGGCTGAGATAACCTTTAGCGACAGTGTTATTAAATATGATTCAATTTTAAATCACGATAGTCATCTACCGCGGTTACCCAACAGTCATCTACAGATGAAAATTGTAAATAGGAATGGAATATGTTTTGATCTTCAACTTTCCATGAAAACTATTTCCCAACTATTTTCATTAAACTCCACTATAAGCATATGTGACTGATATTTTTAAGGTTTAGATAAGAATACTGAAAGGCGTCGTCTTCTCGTCTAAATTAATAATGACGGACTGAAAACCCATTCACTATATTATATTTTAATACTTCAGTCAACATCAAAACGAACGAAGAATCAGTCTAATGGCAAAATGAAAAATTATGAAATCCACTTCAGAGAATTTGATCAAAACCGTTTCTTTTTATGACATTTTATTATTACGTTACACCATGTATTACTCAGTAATTTCGTTGTATGTATTGGTCTTGTAAATTAGATGGTCACTTCTGCCAGTTCACTACATTCAAACTCATCTGCTCATCGAAGATTCAACATGATTTATAATCAACTGTACATTATGTTCGTAATTGGTGTGATCTATACTTCTTGAACAAACTAATATTCATCTAGGGTCTTGGATATTTCTTTGAGTCAAGTCTTTTCACTTTCATTCCAAAAGGAAACTTATGCTGCAGTCATAACAAACAGCCATATTGATAGGAATTTAAGCATTTTAATAAGTTATTGTATATCTACACTTTCAAAAATAGTCACTTTTATATTGTTATCAGAAAGGGGTTTTGTGGATATTATACTAATTTAATAGTTGAGTTCATGAGCGAATTGAAGCTAGACCACCATGAGAAACATGGAACCACTGGACGGCTGTTTCGTTCTAGTGTGGGACTCCTCAGCAGTGTACATCCAAGATCACACCCGTGGGATTCGCACCCAGGACCTATCGCGCGTGAACGCTTAACCTCTAGACCATCGATCCGGCCGGCATCCAATCCACATCATAACCATTCCATTTATTTACATAACAACAACTTTGATATGGTTAACTGGGTTATCATATTCAACTTTAATATTCATGAATCATAAAAGTGAATGACTCAAGTCATAATTTAGCTTAAAAATGTATATCATAACTGTCGAAATGAACAGATTGCATTTAGATTAAAATCATATACAATCAGCTGTACAAATTATTGTGTAGGATGCATTTGTAAATAGAATTATTGACTACTTTTCACCATAAAAAACTCGAATGAAAATGTGACTTCATTTTATTAACCGATTACGTAATTAGTGTATTATGTAATAAGCGTATAACAGTATTATATTAATAGATAGCGTTTACATTTATTACGTATATATTATGGAAACTATTTGTATATCCATTTAATGTTTCATTTATACTACTTATATCAATCATATAAAAACTTTTCCTCTTTTTCCCCCCATAGTTTGTCCAACCATAATGGAAAATATAATGAAAACACATTAGTCAAATAGTTTAGTTATCATAAAAATGTTTATGAGACATACTACTTATATATTTTACAATCATTTAATGATCAGTGATAATGTGTCTTTGGGGGAGAAAACGACATTTCAAAACATTCACCGCATAAATATTTCATTCAATATCATCATCACTTGATTCAATTGATATTGTTTGCTATTATCTTCATATTGATGTTTAGGACTTCAATTGATTAGTCTCTTATTGGCATATATGTATACTGTGTGTATTACCTAGATATTGCTTTAATGAACAAGTATTCTGAGCAAAGATAGATAGTGAATAACAGTGGAAACCAGGACACACGTTTCGTCCTATTTAGGACGCGTCAGCCGGATGTACTTGCATCTCCGAGTTGATGTTCACTTTGAGACTCGAACCCAGTACCGTTCTCTTCAAACACCATCAGGTTATTCATCTATCCACTAAAACCTGATAGCCACTTATTTTTGTCAAGGTGGTGAAGTTTAAGTTTATTTGTTTCTTTCCATTTATATTTACGACTGAAATTGATCAGTGAGCATCGAATCGGGGTGATGGAACATCTAATTGATGAATCCTAAATAAAACGAAATGCGCTTTCTGGATTCCATTGCTAACCACTGTCAATCTTTGCTTATAATTACTTGATATTTAAAAAGAAAACAGTCAGTAGCCAAGGGAATCATATATGAACATTTAAGTGGATCTATTCAAACTGTACTTTATTCATTTAAATAAATGAAGGATTGTTAAATAAAAAAAGCCGATCGAAAATGTAATAGTTTAAAGAAAAACTTAAGACATTTTCATGTTTTATATAGTTGGAATCATGAGTCAATCGGAGCTAGACCACCATGGAAAACCTGAAAGCACTGGATGGGCGTTTCGACCTCTTGTGGTGCTCCTCAGCAGTGCGCATCCACGATCATGTGTTTAAATTTTAAGTTTTTCGATACAGTCAACATGAAGATCATGATTTTTGATACGTAGATAATTAGCTCATATTCTCGTTCGATGTGATTTCCTGACAGACAGCATAACAGTTTATTCAACAGAATTAAAATATACCCAAAGTCTAACTGACGTATCGTTTATAGCATCACAAATGTGTTATTACTAATGTGTGTATCTGTTACAGTAAACATTGTTCATTACCAAACATTCAAATGATACTGACTCATGAGTATCAGTTTATGTAATGCAGAAAAGTACACCAAACTATTATCATTACTATACAAGCAGTAAAAAAGTACTTATAATACTGATGATATCACAAAGTCTTAGTTAGTTGACCATAAATAACTCAATACCTGATAAAAACGTGCATCTACCCAACTTGGCAAACAACGTAAGTATTGCAAGATTATATTCCTATAAATTTGGTAAGCAAAAATGTTGTAATAATAGTAGAGCCAGACGTACTGAAAAGAAAAACAACATAAGGAATTCAGTTTAAAAATAACAAACAAGAAGTATTGATTTATAGTAAATCATAGAACCAAAAACTTAAGGAAGAAATTTACCTTATTTTGGTTGATTTTAGGCTTTATTACTTAAGATCCTCAGCTGTTTATGACGATTCACTAATTGAATACGTATATATACGTACACGTTTGATTCAATTGACTTATATATATCAGCTTAAGTGTTCAATGAGACACGAATGCTTACAAAGTCAACAGCAGTCAGACAAGGCTGTCTACTTTCCCACTTCCTCTTTCATCTGATGGTCGACTGGATTATGATGACCTCAACATATGAGGGAAAGCACGGAATAAAATGTACAGGTTGGATCCAACTAAACGATGTAGACTTTGCAGGTGACCTAACCCTTCTATCCCATACACACCAACATATGTAGTTCAAGACAAACAGTGTATCAGCAGACTCTGCATCAATAGGTCTCATCACACACAAAGGAAAATGCAACATTCTCAAATACAACACAGAGAACAACAACTCAATCACACTTTACGGCGAAATTTTGGGACATGTGGCATCCTTCATGTACCTGGTCAGCATCATCGATGAACAAGGTGGACCTGATGCAGATGTAAAGGCAACGATTGGCAAAACATGGACAGCATTCTCACAATTGAAGAATATAGGGAACTCAATGCAACTGTCAACCAATATCAAAGTGAGAATCTTCATTACGAATATCAACACAGTTCTACTGTATGGAGCTGAAATTAAGAGAGCTACCACAACCAAAATCAACAATGCACAAGTATTTATAAACAATTTTCTAAACAAGAAACTGAATGCCCATTTATCAGAAATCGATTTTTTCTCAATATCCGTTGACCGGATACCATCAGCAAGTTTTCTGTGGGACAGGACAAACGAGCTTCCATCTGAAGAGGAAATTGGCAAAACACGATGGAAGTGGAAAGAATATACAATTCGAAACTCACCGAACTACATAACGAGACAAGTACTAACATGTAATCCCGAAAGAAAGCACGAATGAAGAAGGTAAAAGAACACAATACGCCACGAAATAGAAGCAGATATGAAAAGGATGAGTATCAACTGGAAATGATTGTCCAGGATAGAATTGGATGAAGAATATTGGTGGGCCGCCTATGCTCCTTAGTGAGAGGTAAGAAGCGTATGTGAGTCAGTTATATAATCGAACTACAAATTCAATCTCATATTTCGGTTTCTTTTCAAAATGATTTGCCGTTACATTTTTTATTTAGTATTTCTCACCATTATTTCTTACAAGATCATTAATAAATATTAAAGTGACATTTGAAATGTAATTGAGATCATGAGTCGATCCATGTTAGATCACCAATGAAAACCTGAAATCATTGAACGATCGTTTCGTCCTCAGCACTGCACATCCACGATTCGGCACGCGGGATTCAAATCCAGGACTTTTGGTCTCGCAAAAACTCAAGACTACTGAGCCAGGATACAATAGTGTTACTGTTTATTTTACACCGATACACGATATTGAGCGACCATCTTCATTTGTGTTCGGTAGGTAACTGATTCACAATGTACACGGAATTTACTCCGCTGGTCATGACTGGTCACTTAAACTCCGAGAATGATCTCCTGGAGCATGTCATCGGGGCCTATATTTGAACCTCGTGTTCAGGATTGTGGATGCTCACTGCTGAGGAGTCTCATACTATGACAAGATGGCCGTTTAGTGCTCCCAGGTTTTCGATGTTGAGCTGACATTGATCAAATCATGATCTCAATCAAAATATCTACAATCTCCACAAACCTATACTGACATTTGAAATTACAGGTATACAATCACTTGGTGGAAATCTTATAAAATACTAAAAATATTGGGGGTTTATTTGACGTCAATAACACAAAACCAAAGCATTTTACTAGACAACTTTAAATTTTTTAGAAAACGTTTATGAATAAACCAGATAGATATTTAAATGCGGTGTGATGCAAGTGAAGATTTAATGGTGAGACTATAATTTATGGACAAACCATGCAGATCTATTATAACAGAACCTTAATTTTAGCATGACATTCATTCATTCATTAGACTACATAACGTTTAGTCATTCTAGCTGATGTCAGTTCGTAATGAAAAAATTTGCAGTCTAATTCTCAATCCATAACATTCACAGTAAATCATAATACCGAATTCTCATACTAGTTTATAATCTTATATAGTTGAAATCATGAGCCAATTGAAGCTAGACCGCCATGAAAATCCTGGAAGCACTGGACTGCCGTTTCGTCCTATTGTGCAACTCCTCAGCAGTGAGTATCCACGATCCTGCCTCACGAGATTCGAACCCAGGACCTATCGGTCTCGCGCGCGATCACTTAACCTCTAGACCACTGAGCCGGCCGCCATCCAACGATATTAATGTCTAACTTCAACCAACTCATGAAATTGAGCAAACATTCACCAATGTCTTCAGTGAGTTACTATTTCACAACAGACCTGGTTGAACTCCACTGTTTACTGATTCACACTAGAACTCCATGAAATACCTCATGGAGCCAGTCACTAGTGATCATATAATCATTATTAGAGGGGGGTTTTGTAGGGATTTTAGTAATTTTTAAGTTTCAAATATCTTTATAATGTACTCTATTAAGCTTGTTGACAATGGCACATCTAATAAATCATTTAATTTACCGTTCTTATAATCACAAATACCTTTATTTAATCAAGATATCAACGATACTGTTCTGTATATACAGTGTAATAAAATTTTTACAGCCTTATTATTCAGCATAAAATAGTCGGTAATATAAATGATTCTATAGATATCGGTACGTTTTACTGACAGTCAAATGATATCATTTATGTAATGGAAAAAAAAGAAAACCGATTTTTCGTTTTTGTAAACACTTACGGAAAAAAAGAGAAAAAACATTTTATTGTTGCTAGGCAATTAATGTTAAATATTCATTAATTATTTTCGTTATTGTGTAAAAAATGAACGTCATAAGTTGAAAAACAAGAAAAAAACCGATAATAATCAACGCAAATCAATAGAGTTTCATTCAATTGATGTTTCGGTTGCTGCCGTTGTTGCTGTTGTTGTCGTCGTCGTTGTTACCGCTGTTCGACTGACGTGATAAGTAAGAGAAAAAAAATCATTGATGAAGTACGAAATGTTTGATGGAATGATGATTTTATATAGAACAATAAGGAACAATATAATTTCTATGTTCATCTTGATCTTCTTTTCAAAGAAGGAAAAATCATTTCAGTGTACATTACTTATCAATGTTCAATTCTGTTACTGCTGATCATTAATTATTTTTTGTGCTTTCTTTGAAACGTGGAGTCCCATACAAGGACGAAATGGCCGTCGAGTGCCTCAAGGTTTTTTGAATGATGGTTTAACATTCATTGATTCATGATCTTCATCAAATAATTAAACATACATTTCTTAATTCTTATGATATATTCTGATAAGTCTTGCTAGTTGAACACTGTACTCGGATTCTAAGCTAGTCTCATAACCCTCAAACTTAATCTACACACGACAGAAAAGGCGCAAAGTATGCGAGAAGCATTTTACTCAAAAGGCTCATTTATGTACAGAAAATATAGGGTTTTTATAGTATTTTAGAAGACCTTTGGTTTTCCTGAAAATTTTGGAATACTACCAAACATAGTAACCGTGTAGTAATCAGTCAATCAGAACCTCTACATGTGACTTTTCATTTTCACGATAGTTCTAGCAAAACGTATAGTCAAACGTTTATTGGATAAAATGCTTCTTAATATTTCCTGAGCTTGTCATGTCTATTGCGAGAAATTTTCAGGATAGCCCCAACATATCCCCTAGAAATGTAATTGTCAGGTAGAAGAATTTATCTCAGTTATTTTCCATTTCAACTGTTTACAAAAATGCTTTTGGCAATAGCACAGTGTATGGAAATTTTTTATGCGGACACTTATCCTTGGGATTATGTAGAGACAGCAATAAAGTATAATAATTTAAAACTGACTACTTATTTTCTACTAAATTATCACAAAGCTATTCCATTGAAACTAACTGAACTGTTACAAGGTGTCGAAATATCTTTTTTGGAAGAAGTGTGTTTTTGGCCTTCCTCTTTTCCGCCTCCTTTAGAATTACAAGTTAGTGTTTGTCTCGTGATGCAGTTTGGTGATTTCCTCAATGTATGTCATATCCACTTTCAACGTATTTTCCTTATTTCCTCTTCAGGTGGAAGTCGGTTTGTTCTCATCCATAGCAGACTATAGCTGATGGTATCCAAATAGCGGACAATGAGTATCTTATGTAGACAATTATTCATAAATACCTATGCATTTTTGATAATGGTTGTGGTAGCTCTACAAGTTTCAGTTTTTTATAGTAGAACTGTGTTGACATTCCTATTAAAGATTGTGACTTAGATATTGTTTGACAGTTGTTTTGAGTTCTATATGTTCTTCAACTGTAGGAATGCTGTCCTTGTTTTGTCAATTCTTGAATATGCATCTGCGTCGGATTGTCCTTATTCATCGATGGTGCTGTCCACGCACACGAAGGATTCCATATGTTCCAGAATTTCGCCATCATGTTTGATTAACTTGGAGTTCCCTGGGTTGTACTTGAGGATCTGACATTTTCTTTTGTGCATAGTGAGGCTTACTGATTCAGAGTCTGCAGCTACATTGTTTGTATTGATCTGCATATGTTAGTGCGTATGAGATAGATAATCTGCGAAGTTCAAATCTTCTAACTGATTCTGAGCTGTACATTGTATTCCCCCAGATGTTGAGGTCTTCATAATCCAGTCGACTATCAGAAGAAACAGGAGAAGGAGAGTAGACAGTGTTATCTGACTCCGGTTTTTACTTGGAATACATCTATTAGCTGTCCTCCATGCACCACTTTTCACTGGAATCCGTCGTATGAATTCAGGATAACGTTGACGATCTTCTCAGTTACATCATAGTATCGAAGAAACTTGCAGAATAAATACTTTTCATAAATTCTGTCCTCAAAATTTGATAGTAATACAAATAAAAGGAAATATTTCTTGACAGATATAAGGGAAAACCATCTGAGGCATTAAAGATATTTCAGATCAATCGTTCCATTACTGGAAATTTAGCTATTTTAACAATGTACACTGGTAAGTAGTTTGTACAAACCTTCAAACATGTATCACCTTACTTGCTAAATGCTTATTTTTCAATGGTGAAGATTATTAGCATTATCAACTCTCTACCCATTGCTCACTCTATTTGCAACTGTCAAGTACAAGCTTGGTACTGATACCTATATTACTTAAATCATTTAAGAACATAGTTTTAACAAGTAAAAAGGAATATTTCAAGAAGATCACGTAAATTAACAACTGATTCATGTATTTACAATGAATACTGAAAATATATCAGGTTTAATTGTTTGCCTAGATGTTAAGCGTTCGCACTCAGGACCGATGGTCATGGGTTCGAATCCTGCGAGCAGGAAAGTGGTTGTCCACTCGTGATGAGTCTTATACTAGGACGAAAATGTCATCCAGTTCTTCCAGGTTTTTCATAGTTGTCTATTATTTATTTATTTATTTAAACACATAAATATTGGTGCAAAAAGCACCAGATAAATATGAGCCTCACAAATCTCATTTGATTTGTGTGAGGGCTGTGATACTTCCCAGGTGCCCAAACTGAAGCAGGTGGTTTTCATAGGGGGCCACACCCGGAGCCTTTGACCTAAAGGTCTGATCCACAATGCAGTGGAGCATCTTAAGGAGATGCAGTTCCATGGTAGCCGGTGACCAACAATAGGTTCATGCGCCATTCGTTCCATCAGGATACTGGAGCTCATGTGCACCATTGGTTTGGAATCAGGGTTATCCAACTCCCCTAGGTGGACCCTCCATGTCCACCAACCCGGTTAAAGCTCCGGAAATTCGCTTTTCGTCCTCTCACTTTCGTAAACAACAATAATGCCACGAGAAGGCATTGAGTAGGACTTCCCTGTCAGAGGCTATATATTCGCGTGGCCATGTGGGAGCATTTGGAGAGGGAGAGCGGACTCTCCCCACTCTCGGCCCTACCAGGGCATTTGGATGCCCATAGTTGTCTGGCTTTAATAGACTCATGAATTCAACTATTAAATTGCTAATTATGTAAAAATTGTCAGATATATTTACCTCAAACACTTCAAGTCTAATTAGCATAGCTTTGATATACCAAGAAAAAACCTTTATCAATTCTAATACGCAGTTAATACCTTATCAATCATATTATTGACATTAAAAAAGAAAGGAACATAAAATTCTGTCTTTCAATCGTGTCATGTGAGTACTTTATGTCTGTCTCATTGAAGTAATTATTTTCTCACTCATTTGTTGAAAGAAGCAAAAATTAATTTACGTCTTATCTAATGTCAAATCAAACGATTAGGTTTTTATGTTGTTGAGTTTTGTTGTTTAGGATAGATGCTGATAACCGACTTTTTTTTGAATTCATTACAAAGTTAAGTATCAGTGAATGCACTAAGCTCTAGTCTCAATAACATCATGGATGAGAATTCGTGAAGAAGTCCTTGTCTAACGAAACAGTCGTCTTATGTTCCCAGCTAATCAATATGTCATGAATGTAACTTAATTATATATTTAGTCTCATTTTATGCACCTGTATTTCTAGAGAAATGACATCTGTTTCACTGAGAAGCTTATAGAATGTCATTTATCCACAGCCATCTGCTCAGATTGATAAGAATTCTAGGCGAGACCTTTGAACGAATCTCGGGTGACCTTGAGAAATATTAGCCAATCAGGTAACATTTAGCATACAGTAAAAATATATTATACAACACCAAATAATTAGAATGGATACACTTCTTTTATATGGTGCAAAAACTTGTCAAGGTTAGAAAAAGGTTCAAAGGTTCTTAAATCGTAATGCATAAGGGAGAGGAAATTATCCATATAGTTCCGTAAAACTCGGTCTCTGAAACCATGATAAGGTCACAAAAACTCACTCAGACTCGACCATATAGCTTCAATATTGTTTGTGTGTACTCCGGTTGCGTAATTTTGTAAATTTTATCACGCATATATCCCTACAATACTCATACCTCTGAACAGACAAAGCTTCAGTAACATCTACGAATGTTAAAGGCAATAAAGCTGGTGCTTTTATTATTCAGTTCGCAGCACTTATTATATTCTGCCTTGGTCTCAATCTGGATCGAGAGAAAAAAGTTCCCCTTTCTAGCAGACTTCTCCCTTTAACATATATTACATCGAAAGATAACATCATCACGGTAGTGTGCACAAGGTCTACAAGTCAACTGAATACCGAAACTACAAATAAAGGAACTTCTTCGTAGTCTCAATTATTATAGCTGCACAATCGTCACATCTCTAAAATCCTCTGTGAACCGATTGTACATGGGCATCAGATACTGAAGTTGGCGCTGTGACAATGATATCCTTCGAAAGCTTCTGATTGGCTCGTCCATAAATTATAGTCTCGCCGAATTCTCTGTCAACCCAGATATCCCTTTTCTTCTGTATTTTTTTCAAAAAGCTATTCCGCTTTCAATTAAATTAACTGGGAAATTCTTTCTTCGTTACCTTTTGATCTGTCATTTGACCACCGCTGGTCAGTCTCTAATTGGCATATGTGCACACTGTGCGTATTGCCTCGATATTGTCTTAATTCACAAGCATTATAAGCAAAGATGAATAGTGGCTAGCAATGGAATCCAGGACGCGTGTGTCGTTCTATTTGGGACTTGTCAGCAGATGTACCTGCTTAACAGACTTGTTGATGTCCACTCTGGGACTCGAACCCAGTATCTTTCGCATCAAACGACATCGCGTTATCCACTCAGCTACTGAGTACCTTTTTTATTATTGTTGGCTTTATTGAATATCGTGTTTTTGTTACAATATAAGATTCTCAGTACAAAGTATTTCAATAAGTTTCCGTTTCTTACTTCTTGGTCGATCCTGACGGCAAATATTGATTAGATGTAATCAGTTCAGGAATTAACATCTGAATAATGTTCATTATTTTCTATCCATATTGTCACCCACCACAATGTCTCTGATTGAGCTCTTTTGTAACTTGTACAGTGAAATGTCGTCAACATTTCATAAATGCACTTGAATAGGTTATACAATTAATTAGCATAATGATCTGTTAAAACAAACAAAGGAAACAGATAACTTGTTGAAACATCTAGAAGGAAGGAACAGGTAGCCCAGATATTCAAACAGGTCGCTGGTATGCTATCGATTGCATTCTAGTAGATCCACAATTATCTGTTTAACACAAGAAACAATTGACTTCATAACATTCGAATCGAACACATATCACTAAACGTCTACCAATGTTCATATTTATAAAGTGTTCAAACTGAAGTACAATAAAATACAAACTATTCTTTCAGTTCTGTTTATGATAGATTCAGATGATTAAACGCCATTTTATGATTGATTATGAATAATCGATTGACGATATTTCATTGACAACTACTCGTGACTATTCTGCATGAATTCACTATGGTGATTATACGTTTAGCGAAACTTATATTCACACATTTTTTTCTACTCACACAAACTATACTAATCTATGACAAAAACCAGTTTGCCGTAATTATATCCACTTAACTAATATCAAATTATCAGAAGGGGTTTTCTGGAGATTTTAGTAAATTTTCTTTATATCGCTGATTTCATAAGTCAATTGAGGCTAGACTACCATGGAAAACCTGGAAGCACTAGATGGTCTTCCGTCCTAGTATAGGACTCCTCATTAGTGTTCATCCACCATCATGTCCAGAGAGATTCGAACTCAGGACCTATCTAATTTTTCTTATGATTAGGAGACGGGATTATTTCTTTCTTTCCTATAGCTTAATTAAACAAACAATCAACAAATACATATATCCTCAATGTAATGTAACATATTCCGTGGAATTGGTAAAGTCACTTTAAAAATTACCTAACTGACGAGTTAAAGTGCTATTCTAACAGCAAATACATGGTAACAGTATTAAATTTCCTAAATGTTAACAAATGGTAAAATAGTTTCATCGAAAACTGTTAGAGACAGAAATTGACTTTAAATGATCTAATATAAGTAGGGGCTAGCAGTGAAAACCAGGACGCGCATTTCGTCCTATTTGGGACTCGTCAGCTTGATGTACCTGCATCGCGAAGTTGATATTTACTCTGGAACTCGAACCCAGTACCTTTCGCTTCAAACGCCATCACGTTATCCACTCAGCTACTGAGTCCTAATATAAGTATTGTTATTAAAAGTGTAAAGCAGTGACGTATTGTAGTGGACGAGAACACAAGTGTTAACAATTGCATGTTTTTCTACACAAAATATGACACACATACAGTAAACACTTCGCTTGCAAAATCTCAATCAATTGGCACAGACTTCACTGTTCCTTGGTTTTCATACCAACCATTTTTTGTACTCATTCGCTTTTCCTTGACCTTCTTAATATTCTGCCTCCAGGTATTTCACTTTCTATTGATGATATATACCACTTATATCTGTAGACATCAGTAGTATACACTATAATATTAGTGGAATTAATTTCGGAAATACTAAATGACTTGGATAACAATAAACTTAATTATCTGGTTTTTAATATAGAACCATTAAGAGTGAGTTAAAACCACTTTAAAAGGAAATAGTTCAACTATGAGTTTGCTCATGAAAGAACATGATAGATTAATAGTTTCCATTTGTAATATTCATGTCACTATAAAATGAAATTCGACAGACGCTCAAACAATTGGAGTTTTAAAGTATATCCATAATTGATAATAACGTAAATGAATTGTCTATACTAATTAACATACTGTATTGGAATTGCTATCCATCATAATACAAGATCCAATAAAAATGTAATAGTATACTGATAACTATTATATTGTTAGGTACTTTGATGGAGTTTCTACTTCATCTGCTCATTTCAAAAGAAGTGAACAAGTTTCTGTGGACATAAAGAATTATGTCGCTAATCAACAGAATATAACCAAATACAATCAAACGAAGTCCAATTGTTCAGTTTGAACATATGAAAAACACAAATTCTTGATGAGACTATAATTTGTAAACGAACCAACCAGATATATGATAACTGGTCTTGAATTTTAGCGCGAAACTCATCCACTCATTTAGCTAAATACTTTTTCGACATTATAGCTTATATTAGTTTGTGATGTAAACCATATGTTTAAATCCTAACACTCACCACCAACCGTAAATCACAATTCTTATTCTTCATACTGCTTTATAAACCTTATATAGCTCCAGTAGGTAGACGGATATTCTCGAGGTCACTTTTTTCACCGTTCAAAAGTCGTCCATAAATTATAGTGTCACCCAACTTTTCTTTATTGTCAAATACATGATTGAAACACGTTTTACGATCGATCTAATTCCAACATTCATATTTTGTATAAACTTTGTCCAGGCTAGAAAAGTAAGCTTATTAAAGCAATAGATACACGAGGATTGCAACTGCAGTGAACAAAAAGGCGAGTGGAGGACAAATGAAGCAGTAACCAGTGAAGTTCAACTAGGTCAGTTGTGAAATAGTAGCTCACTGAAGATATTGGTGAATGGTTGCTCGATTTCGTGAATTGGTTGAAGTTAGACATTATTACCGTTGGATGTCGGTCAGCTAAATCATCTATCGAATAAGTGCTCTGGCGCGTATCTGGTGGGCCCTCGGTTCGAATCTCGCGAGGCGATATCGTGGATGCACACTGCTAAGGACTCCCACAATGAGGCGAAATGGCCGTCCAGTGTTTCCAGGTTTCCCATGGTGGTCTAGCTTCAATTGACTCACAATCTCAACTATATACAAATGAATGTATTTGACACGAAAATTACAGACTGTCACTAAAAGTTGACAACCATACAGTAAACAGGTAATTCGCAAACTATCAATCAATTGTCTCAAACTTGACTGTTCCTTCTGCAAATATCAGTCCATCGTCTCTGATTTCATTGTTCATCCATTTTGATACAAATTGCGTTTCGTTTCTGATTCTTCCTTATCAATCTTCTAAGGAAATACATTCTTTACCTGACCATCATTATATACTACTTATATGAATATAAGCAACCCATACCACACAACCCCTTTGTATGAGCGATATGAATTTGTAACTTACACAAAATCTAATCAACTTAATTAGAAAAAATGTTAATTTTACATTAGGTTTGTAAAATGCCTTTCCTCATATACTGAAAGTGAAATTAAGTTACCAAGAGAAAAACACTTCAGTTTTTTTTTTTACTTAAATAAACACTTTTCATAACATTTCCAATAACAAATATTTGAGACACTTGAAAGCATTCAAATTTTGACGGTTAAGATTATGCGTCGATTGAAGGTAGACCACCATGGATACACTTATCATGATATGAATCGCCGAATGTTATTAAACCACTTAATATCACTTCAATTACACCAATATAAATCCATTTAGAACACAATTAGGTATAACCATTGAAATATATATTTTGTTTAATTAGAATCCATTACAAATTTTAACAACGGTGAATGCACTGAATCAACATTGAATATATACAACGTCTTTTCACATTACTGATGTTCTTATTATTACGATCAAGCTTCAATCTTGTGTTAAGTTTTACTTCTTATCTCATCGATAAGTGAGTAGTGGTCGCTTTCATGGTTCGATGACGCATTGTAACATGGTTGATGGGAATTGAAAAACACTAAACGAGTAGAATAACGTGACACTGATCAGCATCCAGTTGTCTATCAGTTGTAATTACTTCCAAATAACTCCATGGCAACATCGTTCTCAATAAGAAGTAGTGACAAAGAACTAATATGCATAAGAATCAAACCGTCATCGTTCTTGCAATTCGAATCACCGAGTCATTTCAGTTACACAGACATCGTAAATCAGAAATTACTGCACATCTGTTTTGTCTAAACATAGAGCTCCTTACTGTTATGAACGAGAACACAAAATCTGGGAACCATACAGTAAATTCTTATTTGCCGAATGTTAAACAATCGTCACACACTTCACTGATCCCTGATTTCCACTCCAATCATCCACTGTTCCTGTCCTCTTTTCGTAGATCTTCTTAACTTTCTTTCAATAGGTATTTCACTTTCGATTGGTTATACAAACTAATTATATCTGTCGACATCAGTAGCACACACCACGATATGAGTAACTGTTTAATAGTGAAAACAAGGAGAAATAAAATGTAATTTATAGCATACACTCATAAGTAATCTCTAACGATCGTATAAAATTCGATTACTTATCAGATTTCTCATCCAGAGCATTCTTTAGAGCTACAAAAAATCAGATCAGATTTTATTTACTGGCATTTTATTAACTACTGAGCATAAATTCAATGTACGAAACACTATATTATTGTCGTAGTTTACACAACGAACTGATCTTCGCTGGGTAAGTAATCAAATCTAGGACTCAGTGAATATCTGTTTCGTCCTAGCATGGGATTTCTCAACGGTGCAAATTTGTGTGATGACAATCTCAACGCGACTGAAGTGTTATTTAATTCGATCCTCTGTGGTGAATTCGTGGATAAGTACTGATGGAAAGTCATATATTTGGACGAAACAGCCGTTCAGAATTTTGCAGTTTTCAATAGTGGTCCACCTAGCATAAGCCCCTGAAATATATTTACAGAAATTCTATCTCATTAAACCTCCTCACTTTTATTTTCTCAGAAATAATATTATTTCGTGTCTGATTTGAATACAAGTAAATTCAGCAAGAATTCAATAGCTTGTTCCGTCATCTAATCTAGGATAGTTAACCCGAAATTAACATATATATCGTCGCTAATGATCAAAGGCTATTCTATGACTCAACTATAGAAACTGTCCAACGATTAATTTCTATAATGGCTAAATTTTATCAAACCCCTTTTATCAACTTATTTGACAGACAATGCCATTAGGATAGTAGTAATACGTCTATTTCTGTATATCATTATGATTATTGTTATGTGTTTATAACCATATACGCTCGATTACATTTGACAGCCTACGCAAATATCTCTCTAGTTTAAATGTCAATGCGTAAAATATCTCTCGATGAATAATTCTCTATCCTACGTACATATCTACTCGAATCCTATTAAATAGCTCTGCCTTGCTTAGCCACGCTGTGATTCTATTTGACTATAAATTCACTTCTGTATTCTCTCGCAAACACATATTCGCCTCTCTGCTCGAAATTCGTTCGATGCGCTAATACATTTGTTATCTGTGCTGTCATCCACTAATAAACTGTAGTTGTCAATTCTTATTGCCGTCCGATTTCAAACACCGTTGTGATTTATATAATAACGGTTATCAAGTTGATTGATTAACGAAGCTAAGCTACTACAGAACTATGTGGAAATTCATTGACTGAAATACTTTTAATAAACCATTCGGTATTCTGATTGCGATTTTAAGTATTTTTAATAATCCATTAATCTTAGGTTTCACAGCTACTCAGTGTATATAGGTGAATTTGTCTGTTATAGAAACATTTTTCACACCTAAAATGTTCATCAGCGAGACTATAATTGATGGACGACCTTAGAACAAACATGAGCATCAGATATTGAAATTGGCGCTGTGACCTTGAAATCCCTCAGACGCTTCTGATTAGCTCGTCTATAAATTATAGTCTCGCCTGTGCATTTAATCTATATGCAAGATCTGTAAAACTGTGATAAGATACAAATCATCCTCATTTGGTTAATAAATGTTTAGAAAATATACATATAAAATCTCAAGGTATGAGTATCATGCTGAAACTATTCACTATTTAAAAGCATATGTGTGTCTACAGATAAACATACATATTTAGGATAACAGTAGCGTAGCTGGATAAAAAATACGAAGTAACAAAGAATACACTACGAAATGATCTGAGTTAATCAATCATTGAAATGGATCATTTTCTGAATGTTTTTTTATCCTAACATGGGACTCCTCAAAAGTAAGAAGTAAGGTATTGAACTCAATACCTTCAGATCAGTAGTTGATCATTGTGATCACACAACTGGCTTCCAAGTATTTAAACGTTTAACTTCAATTATTTATGACATTTTTTCAACTACAAGTGAGTAAATGAATCGTAATATCACATCGGAGTGTTATAAAGATTGTGAAATCTAATGGATCACCTTACGAAACGGTTACAGATGAAACTGCTCTCCAAGTTTATTGGGATTCTAATTGTTCTCTTACTAGGATTAGTCCGTTATTTAACCAATAAAATTCATCTATAACTACCAACATCCCTTGTAGATATTACAAAACACATTACAATTTACATAGGCATGAACTTTAAAGATCACAAAAAGGTATGCACATTATTCTATAAAGGGACGAGTACTACAATATATGACAAAACTGTTAATGCTGTGAAAACTTAAAATGCATTTTGGATAAATAAGCAAATGCGAGACCATTTGAAAATACACCGTTATCAATTAAACTCACAAGAAACTAAACTTAAAACTTGTGTAGTACCTTTTTGTGGCGGGGCTGTTGTTTAAAAAATCGAGAGGACGAAAAGTGAATGTCCGGCTCTTTAACAGTATTTGTGGAAAAGGATGATCCACCTAGAAGTGTTGGAATACCCTGATTCCAAACAAATTGTTCACATGGGCTACAGGATCCTGAAGGATAGCCACCGACTATCATTGTACTGTATCTCCTAATGTTGCTCCATTATCATGTTAATTAGACCTTTAGGTCGAAGGCTCTGGGTGTGGCTCTGTAAGTAAACCCTGTCTGAGCACTCAGGCAGTATCACAGCCCACAAACAAATTAAGTGACTTGTATGACACATATGTATTCGGTACCCCTTTGCGCCAATAAAATAATAAAATCAGCGTCATTATCACAATCTTCTATCTTAATTGATTGTGAACATTGATTTCTCTGTTTCCATATAGTAATTCAATGAGGTGAGATCAGTCACCCGATTAGTTTCCTGGATTACATTTATCTTAAATATTTTGAAGATTTGTCTAATCTACATTTTAATTAGAATACAAAAAGTAAACGAATCATAATCGTGTTGATTATCAAAATTTGATGATATTTGAATAATACTTTTTTTCTTTAATTAGATCGTAATCCTTTTAACTCTGATAGCATATTCAAGCTTATTATAATTAACGAATAATATTTATGAATTAAATGAACCACTTGAAAGACTGTCTATTAAAATAAACTAATAGTCTTAGATTATTTATGCGTATCAGTTAATAGTTGAATTCATGAGTCAGTTTGAGCTAGACTTCCATGGAAAACCTGGAAGCAATGGATAGTTGTTTCATACTAGTATGGGACTGCTCAGCAGTGCGCATTCACAATGAATGATGCGATTTCATAGATCGATCGAAGTTAGACATTACCATCATTGTATGCTAGCTCAGTGATCTAGATGTTAAATGTTTGCGAGCGAGATCGAAAATCCTGGTTTCGAATCCTGTGTTCAAGATCGTGGATAAGCATTGCTACGGAGTGACATACTAGGACGAAACGATCGTTCAGTGCTTCCAGTTTTTTCATGGTTTTCCAGCTTTAATCGACTCATGAATACAACAAGAAATAACTCTTTGAAAAAGTATTTTTTTCGAAAACAGTTTACTAAGTTAAATAAAAATAAATGATAGATATTAGGGTTTTATAGTTGAAATCATGAGTTTATTAAAGCTAGACCACCATGGAAAATCTGGAAGCACTGGAAGGCCATTTCGTCTTATTGTGGGACTTTTCAGCAGTGCCCATCCACGATCCCGCATCGCGAGATTCGAATCCAGGACCTATCAGTCTCGCGCGCGGACGCCCAACTTCTAGACCATTCTGCTGGCATCCAGCGGTATTAATGTCTAACTGCAACCGATCCACGAAAATGAGCGACATATCCACAATTGTTTTCAGTGAGTTGATATCTGACAACAGACACGGTTGAACTCCACTGGTTACTGCTTCTCAATAGAACTCCAGGAAATAGCTCTTGAAGTCAGTCACAAGTCCGTCACCAGTGTGATGATGTTAATTTTTTACCTCTATTTAAGAAAAAAGGCTAAGTAATCATTTCTAGAAGGTTCAAATAAGTCCAAAGATAAAATTTTAGAAAAGTTTCTTTCCAGTAGTCAGAATTTGAACAAATTTTCTGATAATTACAAATCAGTTTTAGTCAGAACATTAGAAATAGACCATGTAAAACACTAATCCTTAATTGTACAATAAATAATTCACCATAAAGTAAACAATATTATATGTGAACTATGAATATCTTTCATAGGTTGAAAAAGATATCCTGAGAGTTGGTTAAACGCTTTCCATAAGGAACAATTTTTATTTAAATATTTTCGAAATAACCTGAACAATCGATGTACTAATTAATTTTCCCTAACTTTTTTATTATGAAATAGGTCAGCAAGGTATGGTGAATATTGTTGAATTTCATTAATATCGTGAACAGATCTAATTTGAATAACCATTGAAGCAATGGATCTACGCTTCATCATAATATAGGACTTCTCAGATGTACGCATCCATGATAATCAAATAGGAAAGCAAGCCTAGGACTTTCAGGTTGTCACATGAACGTTTAATTTTTAGATTAATAAGTTGACATACAACCATGTTATTGTGTAACTTTAATACGCACTGCCGAGGCGTCCCATATTAGGACGACACAGCCTTCCAGTGCTCACAGGCTTTCAGTGATCGTGTAATATAGATAGTTTCGGTTCAGTGATCTAAAAGGAAAACGTTCATAGTAGGAGAACAGGTGGTTAGTTCATACTCAGTGTATCCCTAGATCTAAATGGATGGGGACTTCCATACTAGAGTATTGAACGAGAACAAAAGCGGGGATAATCGAATGTATTTGAACACAAAATTACAGATCATCTTGGTAAAGTCTGAGAACTATACAATAACTACTTCATTTGCAAAATATCCATTATTAGTCTCAAGCTTGATTGTTCCTTCGTATCCACACTAAATACTCTCTCTTCTCTTCGAATATTCTCAACCTTCTATCATTAGGCATTTCACTTTCGATTGATGATATATACTACTTATATCTATAGACATTAGTAGCAGACACCACAATAGGATATAGTAAATGTCCGATTTTCAATGGTTTTACTTGATTACTAAACTATGATCAATTTGTAACAAATCCAAATCAATCTTTACAAATCGTTTACAATCTCACGAGGCTAGTTCGTGGACGCACACTGCTGAGGAGTCCCACAATAGGACGAAACGGTCGTCCAGTACTTTCAAGTTTTCCTTGGTTTTCTAGCTTCTCTTGACTTACGCTTTCAACTATAAAGTCTAAATAAAATTAATTTTATCGAATTTAAATTTATGTCCATTTTAGTATGTTGATAAATATTATCACATTTATGGAGAAACAAAACTGGTAAGGCTGGAAACAAATGAATAATGCATATATATCTGTATCGCCGTTGATCAATGTATATACATATATATATATAGGTTACATACATACAAACATCCATAGTAATTACTTTCCATTTTAAAATTTAAAAAAATCAACCTGTTTCAGTCATTTTATAAATGAACAATTAATTAGTATAGAGAGTTCCAGTATATTCAGCATTCATTGTTTTACTCATAGTTACTCCTGTAAACTGTACTTTAATAGAGAACAAAAACAACAACAACAACAACGTTAATTTGATATTTATAGTTCATTCATTCTACTTAAATACTTTTCTGTTTTACAGTTCAATGTTCTAATGAAAAAGAAAAAAAAAGAAAATGAATATGCTAGAATGATTTCGTTTGGTAGAGTTTTCTTTTCGTTAAATTAAAAATAATATATGATAGTGGGGTATGTGCTACTGATGTTGATAAATATATAAGTAGTATGTACCATAAATAGAAAGTGAAATACATGGCAGCAGAAGTAATAAAAATCAAAGAGGAGAGAACTAGAATAAAGAATGTTTAGAGTGGAAATGAAGGAACAATGAAGTCTGAGACGATTGATTGACATTTTGCAATGAAGTATTTACTGTATGGTTCCCAGATTTGGCCAAGAGTTTCTGAAATTTTGTGTTGAAATACATCCAAATGTTCCCTCTTTTGCGTGTAGACAAAATCCTATTCAATCAAGATTGTTGGTCTTCCTTATCTGTAACAAGCTTAATACTTCTGTTAATTAAATTTTTAACAACCGTGACATTCGTACATAATGCATGAGCCGAACCAAAATCTAAGTATCTTTCAGAATGTGTTGATTTCCTGATTATAATGGCAAGCAAAGATGAATAGTGGCTAGAAGTGGAATTCAGGACGCGTGTTTCGTCCTATTTGGGACTCGTCAGCTGGATGTACCTGCATAACAGACTTGCTGATGTTCACTCTGGGACTCGAATCAAGTACCGTTAGCTTCAAACGCCATCGCGTTATCCACTCGGCCACTGAGTCCTGATAGCTACTTGCTTGTGCAATGGGTTGAAGTTGAAATTTACTTAGTATTGTTTGTTTGGATCTTCCAATTGATGTTTTTAGGACGAAACGCGCGTCCTGGATTCCACTGATATCCACAATCCATCTTTGCTTACTATGCTTGTGAATTGAGGCTATATCGAGGCAATACGCACATTATGCTTATATGCCAATTAGAAACTCACCAGTTGCAGTCCTAAAAACATCAATGGGAAGATCCAAACAAACAATACTAAGTAAATGTTCCCTTTTTTGTTCTCAATCACTGTATCGATGATGTCAATAATCGCTACTAGATCAATACTATGAACCTTATCATAACATAAAAGTGGATTCTAAGAGATGCACACAACTATTTAGATAAATGTACGTTATATACCTTAATAAATGTGACCCTCTAAATCAGTGAATAGTTTGTTGTTAGCTATCAGTGTATTCACTTTTATTTTGTCCCATATGCCGTTAAATATCACGTGACAAAATCGTTATTCAGATTACCGACTTATATTACGTCGTCCTTGTGAGAATGTAATAATACGTTAATCAGCACGAGCAGCCTTCAGTCGACTGCGTGTCCTTGTTGGTCTCCCGTATAATAACTTCACTCCTAGCCCAGCCTGTTGAATCCAGAACACAAATATCACTCTCCTATTTATGATTAACATATTACAGACATACGTAGTTCATATAAAAGCAGACCAAACAGCATCATACCATGAAATGAGAAAATAATCACTATACAAGATCAAGTCAAAAGTGGCTGTGAGTATAAGAGACGTAACTGATAAATTGAGAATAAATTAACAATGGTAAATCGTATAACATTAACCAATAGGTCAATTAAAAGCTTATGACAAAAGGAATATGAATGTTCATATAATCTAGCTACTTACCTAATAAGAATAATATTTAACAATAGTCCATAAATAATTCCTAGCGCTTACCATCCATCTATTCTTCGTTGGAATATAACAATTTTGTTATTATTTATGTCTAGAATTAAACTGGAACTTAATGACTCCTTGAAATCAATATCACGTAATTATTTAGATTCACATGTTGATTACGTTTTCAGTGTTGTTGAGCAGTGAACTTCAGTTTCCTACTGTTCAATAATTGTGATTATATATATGTATAAACAACCACTAAAAGCCAGTTTAAACTAAACGTCTACTTTTTCTCAGAATGTGACTTTTCGATAGTATACATCCAGGATTGCTTCACGGATTCAACTATTGAACTTCGCTAAGGAATGACACATCTCAAAATAAATTTCCACCCTTCATTTTATCAAAAGAAGCAATCTAGTTGTATTGTAATATATACTTTTACTATTTTCACAGTTGAAATCATGAGTCAATTGAAGCTAGACCACCATCGAAAACCTGGAAGCACTGGACGGCCGTTTCGTCCTATTATGGGACTCCTCAGCAGTGCGCATCCACGAAATGCTTCTACGTCAAATGCGATCAATCAAACGCATTACTCATTATGAATAATGAGACAGTACAAATCTTTACATACGATTCATCAATCAATAAAATGGTTAACATTATAAATAGAAAAATAGTCAATTGAATTTATTGTACCTTACGTTGTTCAAGTATGGGATACATACTTTACTTCTTCGGTTAGAAAAATTAATTATGTACATACATTTAATCACTTTCGAATAACTTCAATTCAATCAAAATAAAGAAGTAAACAATAACAGGTTAAACAAAGATGGATAGTGGCTAACAATGGAATCAACTACATTTCTCAATATGAAAAACTAAAATATTCGAAAACTTGCAAATGAAACATTGACTTTTCGAATTTTTTTTTTTTTCGATCTACATAACTGAACTGTATTCACTTGGTATTGTTTATTTGATGTTTAGAACTGTCATTGATCAGTCTCTTGTTAGCATATGTGCATCCTGTCTGAACTGCCTTGATATTGCCTGATGTTACAAGCCTCATAAACAATGATGGGTAGTGGCTGGAAGTGGAATTCAGGACGCACGTTTCGTCCTAGTTGAAACTTGTCAGCTGAATATACCTCCATCTCAGAGTTGATGTTCACTTAATAAAGGTAGAATTCCTGTAGAAAAATGTTTCAATTACATTTTTTCAAAAAAAAAATTTGTACCATTTTATCAATTTTTTTTAACCTTCAGTATCCAACAGAGAAATGTTGTTTTCTTCTTTTGTTTTTCTTCCATGTTTATTTTAACACTAAACCTAATTACATTTTCATAATATTTATGGTTGGTTTTTTTTTGTTTTTGTTTTTGATTTAAACAAAATTCATGACGCCAAAACAATTAGATAGTTCTATAATAATTGATCATTAACATTAACATACTACTATCTTCAATTTGAATCCATGAATCAAACCAAAAACAAACATTTATATTTTTTTTTTCAGACAATGGTAATTGGCATAAACTTTATGGAAAAAGGAAAGCTAATTTTGTTTATTTGCATAAAATGAAATTGCCAAATATTGTTATTACCTTAGTCGATAGGATTCGATCTACACTAAGAATGACCTGACATACATGACATTGATCATCACCCAGTGATCGATCAATAGTGACTACATCTCAGTACTACAGGATGTCAGTCGCGGACAGGATAGCTCAGTGGTAATATTTCAGATTATGAAACTGGGTGACTCGGGATCGGATCGATTAGAAAGCGTCAATTTCCTCAAGATCACAGGTACACCTTGCTAACGAGTGCCAAGTAGCACGAATGAAATATACTTTATTATATGGGATGTACTTAAGATATTAAACATGAAAACCTTAGGAAATTTCTTTATATATTATGTAGAGACGTATAAGATGTTTATATATATATGATTCATATTTACAAATGTACAATCCCGCATGTAGTACCGTGGATGAGCATTACCGAAAAGTTCCATACTGGGATGAAACGGTCATTCAGTGTTTCTGGGTTCCCAATGGTAGTCTAACTTAGATCGACTCATGAATTCAATTACTAAAGTCGAATATGAGTAAAACACTGGCACAACTTTGAATGACAGTGTTATAAATAAATGTGGTCACCGTACGGATCTTGACTGTTGAGGTTGAAATCACTAACGAGATATAAATTGAAGCATACAACGGTGAAAATAATTTTGCATTAGTTCATGAATAGACTATACAAAATGATAGTATCATTGACTACGATATCGAATTTTACCAATATTGGGTATTTAACTTAACGAACGCAGATAATATTTTTCACAGCTCATATCATGGACTGGTGTTAGGTGGAGAACTGATGAAAACCATGGAGTACTGAACGCCTGTTTATTCCTAGTATTGAACTCCTATGTAGTGAGCATCCATTAATAAACTGAGGGTTGACCATGTGTGATTTAAGATAAATGTCATTAGTTACGAAGATTGTGGAATATCGCGAATTCACTGCAATCACAGATGTGAATCACCCGGAACCTGACCCGTTATTCAAAGAATAAAACTTGATATTCATGGAATCGATTCCTTGAAAAGTCGTCGATTCACATTGTTGAACATTTTCAGACTAGAATAAAACATCTTTCTATTTTTCAATAGCTTTCTAACTTAAATCAACCCATAATTATAAGCTGTAAGACACAACAATATTCACAAATAATATTTGGCAACAAAATGTATTTTACTTATTTAATCACTTTATACTTTAAAACTATTCTGTAAATAATTCACTTGGTATTGTTTGTTTGAATATTCTCATTGATGTGTAGGACTGCGATTGATCAGTCTGTTATTGGCATATATGCATACTGTGCTTATTGCCTCGATATAGCCTTAATTCACAAGCATTATAAGCAAAAATGGACAGTAGCTATCAGTAGAATCCAGCACTCACGTTTCGTCCTATCTAGGACTCATCAATGGGAAGACTCGAACAAACAATATCAAGTGAATTCAAACTTCTCCCCGTTGCACAAGCAAGTGGCTATCAAGACCCAGTGGCTGAGTAGATAACGCGATGGCGTTTGAAGCGAACGGTACTGGGTTCGAATCCTAGAGTGAACATCAACAAGTCTGTCATGCAGATAAATCCAGCTGATGAGTCCCAAATGGGACGAAACGCGAGTCAAACTGGATTTCACTGCTAGCCACTATCCATCTTTGCTTATTCTGTAAACAACTGTATTCACTATTCTATAAGCTTTTATGATATTTCAAATGTAATAAAGTGAACAGAAAACAACTTATCATTCAATGAACTACTTACACTTCTTACATCACACCACATGCGGTGCAGTTTATTATTGAATGTAGTTTTTCATTAACATACTGTTGTCAATCAGTTTGATTTATGAAAATAAAATAGCCAAACTATAAATGCTATTTTGTTGACTTTTATTTCTCATAACGACAAGAGACAAACAAAAATAGATTTATGTTAAATTACCTAAAACACATGGTGATGGTGGGGGGAAGGGAACCGACTAAATAATCAGTAATGGAACACATATTAAAGAGAACAACTGTTTTCAGTAACCTCCTCTTCAGAATGTAAATAAATAATCTTTTAATTATTGTATAACATCAGATGTTATATTATGGTACTTATATTACCCTTTAACTAGTATTATTTAGTATGTTGTTGCCACTGTGGGCTGTGTTTGATGGTATCCGGTAATCGGACATTGAGTACCTTTTGTAGACAATTGCTTAGAAGGATTTGTGAATTTTTGACGATTGTTGTAGTTGTTCTCGAAGTTTCACATCCGTACAGTGAAAATGTCTTGACGATCGTATTGAAGATTCTGACTTTGATAACAATTCAGTAGTCTAAATGGGAAGCTCTTACATCGTAAAAAGAAGGATCGAGTTTTAATCTCTAGATTTCTTATAGGTACGTACTTCTCAGGGAAGCCATACTTAGAAGAAGACAGTTATTAAGTTAACCACGGTTTTCAATGGTCGTCTAATTATTGTCAGTCTGGGATAATAATATAAAGTCGGAAATTGTCTCAAAGAAAAGATATTAATAAAACCGTTTATCAAAAAATACTGACCTGGGTTAGTTTTTATTTCGATTAGTATAACATCTAGAAATTGAGATTCATCAGCTAAACGACCCATTGATGATCTTCATTCTAAAAAATTTGAAACTAGTATCCATCATCTCAGTATATCATGAAGTAGAAAAGCTCTGGAAGAAGTGGAAGCTTTCGCATACCTCAGCAGCATCATCGATGAAAAAGGAGGATCCGATGCAGACGTAAAGGCAAGGATTAGAAAAGTAAGTACAGCATTCCTACAATTGAAGAACTTGGAGAACTCCGAAGAACCAATATTAAAGTCAGAATCTTCAATACGATTGTCAAGACTGTTCTACTATACAAAACTGAAGCTCGAAGAACTACTACAACAATCATCAAAAATTCACAACTAATGATAACCGATTGTCTACACAAAATACTCAATGTCCGATAACCGGATACCATCAAATACATCCTACAGTGGCAGAGAACAAACCAACATCCATCTGAAGAGGAAACCATCAAACTGCATCACGAGACAATCGCTAGCTAGGAACGATGAAGGGAAACGGAATAGAGGAAGCCTAAGGAACACACTGCTCCGAGAATTGGAAGTAAACATGTACAGGATGAATAGCAACTGGAAAAAGGTGGAAAGGTTTGTCGAGGACAGGGTTGGATGGAGAATGCTGTTGTGTGTACTATGCTCCTCTATGATGGGTAACAGGTCTAAGTAATTAAGTTAGTAAGTAAGTAAGTTTGTTATCTGATAGTTTACATGTTTGACTTCAATCAATTACCAATACTACCTGATCCTCTTTCATTATTATCAGTCACCAAGCTTGTTACACATGACGTGATTGAGCTTCCTCGTTTACAGCTTCTTCATAAATTTCTGTGAACGTCTCAAAGAAATCAGTCACTAGTAAGTACATTTAATCTTTATTGAGTGAGACTATAATTTATGGACTACCTTTAACAGACGCTAAAATGACCCTGAGAATTCCCACCTACATACTTCGGCTAAATAAAAACCATAAACCTGTTAGAGTAATGAGAACTATGGTTTACAGTTGATGATCAAGGTTAAGAACCAGATTTATAGTTTTCATCACTAGCTGACATCATTTAAAATGACAACAATCTATTAAGCCAAATAGTCAAACGAATATCGCCCCGAAATCCATGACCTGTTATCATATATCTTATTGGTTCGTTCATAAGTTATGGCCTCACCTATTACTATATAAAATTGTTAAATTTCATAGATTTCATCTCGAACTGTTTCTTTTTACTGTTCCATTTCATTTCTTCTTGCTACAAGACTGATTAGTTTAGGTTTTTTTAATATAATATAAGTACACGGAATGCCCGAGTAATGTGGAAGACCAGGAGGACTAATCAAATAGCTACAGAAAGAGGAGATATAAATTGACGTTGTCCGAAATAGGTCAAACCTATTGGACACAGGCTGAACATAAATCGTTAGATTAGGAAGAGATCCTATTGATCATGGAGAAAAAAATGCTTCACACACTCAGGGATTGTCCTGATGTTGTCCAAAGAAACAGGCAATGCATTTATAGAATGGGGATCTGATGAATACAGAACCAATAAAGCATCATTTAAAACAAAGAAGGAAGGAATTTAACTGAATATTATCCAGTGTTACGCACCCACCAATGATAACAATGACGACCATTAAGATCAGTTCTATAAAAGGCTGCAGTCAATCATAATGAAGTGCCCAAGAAAGGACCTCGCCATCCTTATGGGAGATCTAAACACCAAAGTTGAAATATACAACACCGCGGACGAATATATCATGGGACGACATGAAATGACTGGAAGATTTGTTAATTAATGTTCATACAACAAATTGGTTATAGGTGTCACTATTTTCCCTCACAAACGAAGACACAAAGCTATATGGTTTTCACTGGATCATACTACAAAAAAAACAGATCAATCATATCTGTATCACTAACACATTCAAAAGGTCAATATAAGACGTGCAAACGATGAGAGCTGAACATGTGGTTGTGGTCAACATGAAACTGAAACCAACGAAGCCCTGAATAGAATAAACACTGACTGAATTTCAAATAACTTAATTTTGTTTTATACCATTGATCAATAAATATTTCAACGCTTTAGATGTATTAAGGTTGATTGAGTGTAAATGAAGACCATTTACTTAAACACTGAATACCATTTATTGTTTCGAATTCAAATCATTTATCTGTTAAATATTCAATGCATAATTGGGAATTTCCGCCAATTGAATAACTAACTGGTCATGACAGCTACCAAGATGTTAGACAGATTCGATTGAATTGATCAGATTTTTTTTCTTTTCCCTTCATCAATTAAATGTAGTTTAGTGCCATTTTTAAACATGCGATCAATGTGAAAGCAAGACAGTAGAATTCTCAGTTCCGTTTTCTCTTTTCCTATAAATTATTACGATATATTCATTTGTGAGTTACTTCATTTGGCTAGTGACATGCATGAATTGTTATGAAACATGGAAGGTTTGAAGAGACTGAAGACATTCTGCTTGGACCACATCGAAATCCTTCATGGATTTTATTTACAAATTGAACTGATGAAAATGGTGGAAACAGTATTCTATTGAAAACTATTTTGACTATTTTAAACAGTGAACAATGAAATGATAGTATGGATTAGTTAACACTTAAAATGTATACTTTACTGTACTTTGTATATGTAGATTGTAGGTTTTGGTGGAGTTTTGTTTGCTGAGCTAGAGAGTTTGATTATGGAGCATTCATCGTTATTTTGAATGACATCATCAGTATAAACATCAGATAGAAGTGGAATGTTAGAATTTTTATTTATATACCTCACAGCTTGTCCTGTAGACGTCGATGTTGATTGTTTATTATTGATCTTCAATCTGTCGTCGTTCAATTTGATTGTCTTTCCAATTGATTTGATTCTTGGTCCTATATTTGTTCATGAGTTTTCTAATTACTTGATGATAGATTGGATCGATTTCAATGTGTTTATTGATTTCTGATTGACTTGAGTGCCAAGCTTCCAAAAATTCTCTGATGCATTCAGTATTCCCTCGATCCAAGATCTCAACATTTTCCTAGTTGGATGTGTGTTTACGGTTGTCCACATGCATTATTATAATCGAGAATATGTCGTGGTGTTTCACCGCCAATTGATATTCGTGTCGGCAAAGATGAAGACGGGGGAGTCCATATTGTCCGATGTAGTGTTTTTCGTAGTTGGAACAGTTTATTTTGTTGATGATGTTCTGTTTTTCTTCTTTTGTCATTTCATCCTTTGGTGTGCATAGGATTGATTGAAGTGATTCTGTTAGTTTGTGTGCTACATCTAATCCAAACTGTTTCAATAATCTCGTTATTATTTCTGATGTCCTTTATATACGGTGGAATGGTTCATTTATTGGTTTCTGTACTTGATTTAGTTTCTGCTGATGCATTAGGTTGGTGCTTTCTGATGAAGTTGATTGGGTATCTGTTCTTTTGTTAGATAATCTTTAGATATTTTTCGTCGATTTTGTATTGTTGTATGCCCTCGCCCTCTTGAACAAAGTTCGTAAGCAGCTGAGTTTGTGAATTTTTTGGTTGTTGTTACTGTGGTTGAGCATTGGATCTGTTAGCGTCGACATATATGAGTCTCCAGTTTTCCTGTGTCATTTCTGGTGATTAATACATCAAATAATGATAATTTGTCGCTTGACTACTGTTCCATTGGGAACAGATTACAAATGATGTTGTAATATATGCCAAGGTATCGCTTACAGAAAACATGAGTTTCAGGTCATTTTATTTACCGCATAAAATTTGTTTTCAGTCGACGGTTAAATGTTCACATAACTAATTATCAAAAGTATTCATGAACGCTGTTATATTGTTAAATAACGTTGCACTTATCAACAAACGTTTCTAAATGAATCCAAATATATAAGCACATGAACTGTAAAAAATTGTATGGTTTGTGCTTTACTAACGTTCCCCACTATCTTGTATCAATTACAAGCTCAAAGCTATTTCGACATATAAATTCATGGATTATCTTAGTTTAATTTTGTACCACCATGCTTGTAAAGTGCTGATTGGAGGTAGTCGGCAGGAAACATATCTCGACCTAGGTTTCGTACTACTAAGCACTCATCAGCAAGCTATATCTGTATTTAAAACAATTAGTCCCTTTGATAAATTTCGATAATGCAATGAGAAGACGAAGTTTATCACAATTATGTGATATATTAGCGAAATACATTTCGAACAATCTGATCACACATATACTTGTTAAGAAATTTTTATATGAAAATTAAAAAGTCAACTAGACAGGTTAAGGTAAGAAAATAAATAAAGTACACAAAAACAATGTGATGACTACTCTGGATAATAAATCAGTATTACCAGGGTAGGTTAAGGGTAAGAACAAATTGTTTTTGAACACATAAAGGGGGGTTTCAATTTCCGTATAGCCAAGGCTTCAATAAATCTTAGTATACGTCCTTGGAGGCTTTTGTACAACACTACAAATGCTGATTTGATGTCAACCTTATGACCAGTTTCAACTAAATGTTTTGCAATAGAGGAAGATGTTTGTCTATCCTGTGATCTTATTTGACCATTGGAATTCATTTGGTTCTGTAGCCATTTAGGTATGTGTTCCGCCACCCTTGTTTGCAAATCACGATTGCTCCTCCCTATGTATGTGTTACCGCACATACATGTAAATTGGTATACACAATGGGATGTGACACAATCGCTTATGTGCTGTCTAGGTTTTTGGTGAAACATCGACCTTGTGTTTTCAATGATGACAAGTTGAGCTGCATAGAATGTCCTATTTATGGCTAATTTTAGTCTCCGTCTTAACATGAGACTATTAGAGTCACTTCTAAATGGTAATGTAATATAAACTCGCTTTTTGGGTGCCAGAAGCGTAATAGGTCTAATCGTATTGCAACCCTTCCAGCGGTTTATGAACTTAAATGAATAACCGTTATTCATTAACGTATTAGTTAGAAGCTTCGTTTCTATTTCAATAGTATCACTAGTACAAATACGATTGATTCTATTGAATAAGCCCTTAATTAACCCACGTTTGTAATGAATTGGGCAGTGACTATGGAAATTAAGGTATTGCCCCCGTCATGTCGGCTTTCTATATATAGAACGTTGGTTGGAACCATCTTCTCTTCTACTGATCAGTATATCTAGAAAAGGAAGTTGGTTGTT